>NW_003557580.1:0-1252 GCF_000090795.2 Amphimedon queenslandica
CTGAACAAAAACGTGGAAGGGTAGAATATATACATGTGTATGCACCTACACAAATTAGAATGTTCTAGAACAGTAAGAAATAGCACATGGTATAAGTAATTACATTTACATAAAATACATTATTAATAAAGAAATCATATCTGTTAGCTTTGAGTTCACCACACCAATTAACTGCATGAACACTTGTAATATCTTTTGATTGTGTAGTTCACTTATGCAGTGATAGATATAAGTACCAAAGTTTTTGTGTTATTGTTATTTAAAATTCTGAATAATTATTATGAATTAAAGGTGCATGCAAATTCTTGAATATAATCATACAAATATCTGGGCCATATTTCAGTGGTATTCATCTTTATTGCATGCATACATTTCACATACACTGCATGTTATGTTATCAAGTATAGACTTAAATTTTTAAAGTTATTCATGCATAAAATGATCAACCACAATAATTGTACCAACACATGTGGTCATTGACAAATTTAAGAAGTTGCAATTATTATTACATATCTAATTTGTAACCGTTTTTCCACTGAATTCAGAACAAGATTTGCTTGCCACATTAAGCTGTACAGTGACACAAATAAGTAAGAGATATTTAAACCATTTGTAGACTAGTCACTGCACAACATCCAAGTTCAGTACTCAGTACCAGGCTCAGGCTGTATACAGTTGCTTCATGAATAAATTTGTTAAATTCCCAATATCTGAAGGTTTGGGCTTATATTTAACCGAGAAGCAGGATTTCAGCAAGAGTAAATCTTGACCTAAGCATTAGCTATAATTTTTAGCATCTGTAAGATTACCGGTATAGTGAGCAAAGTGGTCCGTAAAATAGAGATGTCGCGGACCATTCGGGTCCGTAAAACAGATTTGTCGCCGACCATTTTTTTTTTTTTTTTTTTTTTGAAAAGTAAAATAATACTTTATTCGAAAACGAAAAATAGGGCCAGATTTATATAAGATAGATGAAAAAGTTAGGATAGGTTAGGTAAGGAAAAATAGAAAAGTTAGACATATTAGAAAATAGGCATTAATAGAGAAGAGGGGGAGAACCACTAGGATACCCTCCCTTCAGCAATGGCGACTGAAATAGATGAAAAGTCTATTCTAGGAATTCTCTGCCGAGAACCCCTGAGTAACATGATGGTAGAACGTAAGAGTGAAAATGAGACATGACAGCGAACCCATCGAATCACTATATTGTAAGGGAGTTTTTTCTTCTCTGAAATAAGTGCGGCAATCCTCT
>NW_003557581.1:0-1252 GCF_000090795.2 Amphimedon queenslandica
CTGATACATATACATGTTTTTAAGTTGCGTAGAAAGTTTGAGCTGATTCCGATCAAAATTGGATTTTTTTACGAATTTTTAAAGTTACTCAAAAATCGGGCCAAAGTCCCTGTACTATAGTACATGGTCTCGAGCCAAATTTTGCCAAAAATGACTAGGAGAGAATTCTCCATTTTTATAACTTTTCCTGATACATATACATGTTCTTAAGTTGCATAGAAAGTTTGAGCTGATTCCAATTAAATTTGGATTTTTTATGAATTTTTAAAGTTGCTTCAAATGACATGTAGTGCTTTTCAGCTCATAAAGCTCATGCTGTTTAGCTCACTTAGCATGCTTTGTAGTAAACCCTGCTTGCTTCAACCTCATTTGTATTCTCTAGGGCACTGAAGGAGGAGTTGCAGGAGAACTACCTCCAGTTCCATCTTATGCTACACCTCTTCGACCCACTGCCAATGTAAACGTAACCTTGTAACATAATGTATTACATTTATTTATGTTTATAGTTAGTGCAATATGAAAGAATGGAGACTGATGTTTGAATGATCATTACACACAGGTCCCTCTCTCCTTTCTCTCTCCTCCCTTCATTCCTCAATTAGACAAATCTTAATACATTACACTCACTTATTTTAATAGCATGCCTCTCACACACTCTTGTAGACATCGTTTTATTTTGCTTATAAAGCTCTATTATAAAAATGAATGACAAACCATTAACTCTGCTTAAGCAAGTAGTGCAGGCAATCCTATTGTTTTCTGTTAAGAAGAGAGCACATGGTGCGTTTTGTCGTATGCACGTACACATTTTTATCTTCAAATTGCTTGTGCTATGACAACACTATGCTAGGGTGGGTATCATGAAAGCAGTTTAATTGAATTAATTTTGTTTTATGTATGTGATCTTGTATACTGACACATGCACTTTGAACTGAGCTCAAACCCAGTCATAATACTGAACAACTAACTTTGTTTAGTCTTGGAGAGCCAGACTAATTTCATAGTATAATTGGGCAAAGCTTAGGATGGACATCCAATCTAATATTTTTCATCTGATGCTGTAACTAAAATTCATTGTTACGTAATAAACAGCACAATAAATAGTCTTGTGACCCTGCAGTCGCTAATTCAGTCTATTCGAGATTATGGAATCGTTTGTTTATCTTCTTTCTATTCTTCTTGCCTGTTCTTATTGTCAGGAAGCTGAAGGAGGACAAGGATTAGTTTATTATGTTACTGCTGCTGGTACTGA
>NW_003557582.1:0-1252 GCF_000090795.2 Amphimedon queenslandica
ATCTATATTTACTGCCATTAGACCTCATTATGACTTTTTAATTTTGGATTGCTCAAGAGTTTAGTACATCATTTTATCACCTCATCAGATGATATTCATACTAAACTAACTCAATACATTGATAGTGTTGATAAATTCTCAGAATCATCACAATTGAAGCACATACGATCAACAATCAAAAAGAAATTGTCATCATTACCAGCAGCAGCCTCACCAACCACTAGCGACCAAATAAAACCAGTTGTTATTAAACTGAATGGCAGATGGGATGAAATGACTCTAACTAAATTTAAAAGAGTACTTGAATATTACTTTGGGCATAAAGTAGCAGATATTTCTACTATAGTGGACATTGATTTTGGTTCAGTTGTTATTACACTGATAATACCAACCTCACTATCACAGTCTCTTATTGATGCTATCAATAACAAATCAAACTCAATGAGTAGATTAGGAATATTGGAAGTTGCTGTTGACAATAAAGCGATTCCTATCAGAAGAAAGGATGATAACAATTTTGACGTTTCGCTGCATGAATCAGTTAAAGCTTGTGAATTCTTTGAAGTATCAATGCTACTGCAGTTAGGAGCTGATCCTAACAGTAAAGATGAGAGGGGAAAGAGTGCAGTAGAGATAGCTAATGAAGGAGGACACACTCAAATAAAAGAAATGCTATTAACTGGTGGAGGTGAGTTATTTGATACTAATATCAATACACACACATAATATACCATTAATACAGTAAACCCTCTATTAACAAACACTCTCAAAAGTGCACACCCCCTAACAGACTGCACCTAGTGTACTAATGACATTTTTTACGTATAAAATAACTTCCACATAAAATAAAAAAGATTAAAGAGTGAAAATTGATGTTACACAAATTTCAACCAGATAAATTAGGCTAGACATGGTTTATGGTTACATTAGTTTATATGCTTTTAAGTACAGAATTAGCTATAATTATACTGGTATAACAGGCAAACAACTGCAATGAGAGGGAGGGACAATAATTATTGATTCCAATACATTAGTAAAACGTACAATTGATTTTTGGTTACAGTCACATGATTATAAAAGATAGACCACACCCATTCCATCCTAGCAGCTGTAATGACTTACTGGTACAAAAACCAGCATCACCTGGAACAACACACAAACAAAAACCATGCATTAATAAAATAATATATTATTATCATATTATTTACCTACTATACTGTATTAAAATAATAATATACACACATTAACCGAC
>NW_003557583.1:0-1252 GCF_000090795.2 Amphimedon queenslandica
AGTAAGCCCCAGTTCTTACCCACGGCAGTATTCTCTCACACTGAAGATTACGGTAAGCTGATCATTGCTAGTCTCCATGGTATGATTGTATTGTCTGTAGTACTGATGGGAGAAGAACATCAAAATATGATATTCTGTTGGGAGACAAGGACAACTCAGTCATACAAACCATTATTCACTTGTTAGTTGATGAATAGTTCCAGCTGGTTTTATTTAATTATTTTGAATATACATACACCCTCTCTCTCTCCCCCTCTCTCTCTCTCCCTCCCTCCCTCTTTCTCTCAGCTCATCAAGGTCCTGTTAGAACTCTCTGTCACAGTCCGTTGGTCCCTGCATTCATAACTGGGGGAGAAGATTGTAAAATAAGATTCTTCTGTTGCAAGGACCGCCAGAACTAATTTTACAGAAAAATAAATGTACATAAATGACATTTTTGCAGAGCAAAAATAATTGAACTAATTAAATATTCATTAATATTAGCCACGCCTATTAGTAGTAGCCCCACCCCTTTTGCTGCAAGCACTGGTAACTTTTCGTTTCTCTTTTTCTTAAGTTTTTTGTTGCTTTCCTTTAGTTAAAGGAGAGAATGGCGGCCAGGAGAGGGACTGCTAGTAGCTTAGTTGAAAAGAAAAGGAGGGCGGACGAGAGAAAGACATTGTGCAACGAATTATCAAGCACAATCAAAGTGGTGGGGGAAGAAAGAGTATCGTGTACGTGATAATAATAATTATTATTATTGTTTTTAGATTCAAGAAGATCACGTGAGAACTAAACTAGTCAAAGGGTAAGAGAACTCGTTACATGTACATGTACACGATTGTTTGCCATGTCTGAGTGACCACACCCACTATTGATATTTGGAGATGTTCAAAGTTTGCATTTGAGCCATAACTTTTATGATTTGAAAATTATTATATATACTAAATTTTTTAGGGTTCATTTTGGTGCCGTTCAGCTTTGTGAGATATTGGAAGCCATTTTCTTACACGAACTGAAAGATAAAAGAGTAAGTTATTATCATTATTATTATCATTATTATTATTATCATTATTATTATTATCATTATTATTATTATCATTATTATTGTTGTTGTTGTTATTATTATAGGGTGTATTATGGAGAGAAAAAGTTAGCTCTGAGCCAATGGCAGACCTACCTGAGCCTGTAAATCATACACAATCCATTTCTAACGATATACTGTATCTTTTAGAGTTTTTGGTCTTGCATTTCTCCGTTAGTTTCAGACGAA
>NW_003557584.1:0-1251 GCF_000090795.2 Amphimedon queenslandica
CGACCGCATTTAGTTGCTATGGCAATTGCTAGCCGCGGGAAAAAATCGCGAATATTAGCAGCCGCGAATACGGTATTCAATTATTCATGCTGATCACGTGCGCATAAATTAAAATGGCGTCAAACCATAAACCCACGCGGTGTCTGCAGCTGGATTCTGTCTTCCATTTTGTTCTCTGTCCTCGCTTCTTTTTGAAGCCACCTTTGTGGTCCTTGACCCAAGCCCAGAGGAGTGATGCAAAAGCCAACTTGAGCGGTTCTCTAGTTTAAAAGATTATCCGGTGCATAGAAGAAACTGATGAAAGAAGAAGAAAAAGTCTGAAGAATTAATTTTGCAGAAATTTGCCAATTTGGGCCTATTCTCCAGAAATGCTACCGCTACATTACAGTCCATTTCAAAGGTACCAGGAGAATCGTTCAGTGAAGGAGAGCTCATCTAAGCCATTTATAAGGCTGTACAACCTAAGATAAAAGAGTTATGAGTGTTTAAAAATCATAAAAACCGTCGCCATCTTGAAAAACCAACCTCAATCCTACATATAGGCTACCGCCTATATAATAATAATAACAATTATTCAATTAATAATGTATTAATATACATGTACCGTGTGTGCATACTTTAGCCAGGTTGGTTTCCAGGTTTATTATTTGATCTGCTACTTGTTCAAATCCACTACCAGCAGCAGCAGCAGCTGCCTCAGTCCCTCCATTAGTATTATTAATCAATGACAGTATCAACAGTATAAACTTGGAATAGTTTACATGTATATATTAATATAATTATTATTAAAAGGCCACACCCAGTCCATTACTTACAATCTTACCACATTAACAGCACTGGGATCAGTACAGGAATCAGGACTGGTAGCGTCAGTCCAGACTGGGACAACTGTCAATTAATTATTAATAGTGACCACACCCACTTATTAGTCCTATTCCCTACCACTGGTATGTATTGTGATGAGTTCTTGTCATTTACTGAAATACCAAAAGAGAAGAACCTGTTATTACCATATGACATTGAGGACCTGAAATCAGCTGGGAATAACAAACACTGGGGGGGGCAGAGCCTAACAATAATAATAACAACAACTACAATAATAATAATAATAATAATAATACTGATATACATGTAGTGTATACCTGTAATGCTGGCCCACTTCATGACAAAGAGCTATTGTCTATTGTGTGGATAATAATAACTTAAAATAATCATTACTGCAGTAATGTAACAGTAGATTAGAGCCAATGG
>NW_003557585.1:0-1251 GCF_000090795.2 Amphimedon queenslandica
ATCTTGACATAACCGGTTAACCTGACACCAGTTGGCAGCTCTAAACTACATGTAGATGTACATGCATTAAAGGAGTTACCATATAGTGGGACATTTTGAAGGGAGTTAAATTTTGGTGAATTGCTAAATTTTGGTGATTGGCAGATTTTATTTTGGGCTATGGCTATCAAAATGCCAAATTTGCCAAATTTAATTCCCTCCAAATTTCCAAAATTTCCCACTATACAATTTGTTTTGAAGAATTAATTAAATAAAGATCACAACATTGAAGGATACAAAATATAGAAAAAAGCATACACATACATGTACTAGCATACTTGTAGAAACAGTCACAGGCTTTAAGCTGTATCCATATTTTACTGCTGGACAGAAGCCCAATCTTAAATTGATTGACTATTTGCTGGAAATAAGCTCATGACTCCTTCCCGTTTCATACCCACCATTTTATTTGTGGCAATACCTGCTAATTAATAAGATAAATAATGAATATTTTCTGCTCGCTAAGGCCACTATAATTACAGTACCCTATTACAAAGCTGGGCGGGCAGATTTTTTTATTACTTCACTGATTATAACTAGTATAAACAACTGCAACACCGTAGGTTGTGACATATTCATGGCTGCTAATATTCACAATTTGTTACTGTGACCATGCAGCAATTATCATGCATGTATATGTAGATACCAGATGTAATATGATATTAAGCCAAGCCTTCTGATGTAGTGTTATTGAGTTTTTATTACTTTTTACTAGCCCTTGGTCTTATTGAAACTGCTTTCACCAGCTTTCAGAACTCACCACTGTATTTTGAAACTCTCCACCCATTCCAGTTGTGGTTTGTTATCACGACCGGCCAACTAGCAACAATTTTCAGCCAGGAGGTTGGAGGTAGAGGTTCATACAAGAAGCTAACAGAAACAGAACAAGTCACTATTGGTGAATGGCTCCACTAAAGCTGCTAAAGAAGTTAGAACAGAAAATTAGCTGAAGACTGTAAATATGTGGTTTTGTTGTCATAGCAATGCTCTATTAGTTTCTATGCTGCTTCACTACACTTTTATTATTGCAAATATTAGCAGCTGTGAATATTACCTACAGTAATGAAATAATGAGGGGGGACCATGTGGGTGGGAAACGGGTATAAATCTAATTAGAGTGGCCTAAATATAATAGTAGTAGGGCACGGCCATGCATGGTACATGGAAGCCACTCCCTAATCGAGGCTGCACGTACATGCACATGGACTGGGG
>NW_003557586.1:0-1251 GCF_000090795.2 Amphimedon queenslandica
TACAGCTGGTCTTGGATTACGAAATGAATTACCTCCCAACTCCAAGTGCCTACAGAAAAAAGTCTTTTAAAATACATGTACAAAATAATTAGAATTTTAGCAACAACAAAATTAATTATAAATTTTAGACCTGCAATTTGGTAAAAATTTTTTGTGAAATTCAATGGGAAGGCTACAATATTAATGCATTAAATGTTTCCAATAATAAACTCCCATCAATTAGTCTATACAATAATAGACCTTCACAAAATTAAAAAATATATATAAACTCACTTCAGCCATTGAACCAGTCCCAGTTGGGGTGGTACCTGTGATATGTCATTGTTGCTAACATCAAGCGTCATTAAAGACCTCATCTTTAAAAACCCGTCAACATTTAGGAATGATATTTGATTGTCACTGGCCAGTAATGTCTCAAGACTAGGGCAGTCATAAATCACATCTGGTAGTGAGGAGAAACGATTGATTGATATAATGAGAGAACGTAAACTGGAGCAAGAGGAGAGAGATGAAGGTAGATCATCTAAGAGATTCTTTCTATCAAAAAGAAAGGGAGTAGAAATAAAAATAGGTAAAAATGACCAGGAGGGTGTTTTTAATCTTTATGACTTTTTTTATGCATATACATGTTCTTATGTTGCATAGAAATTTTGAATTCATTGGCATCAAAATTGAATTTTTCATGAGTTTTTAAAGTTACTCAAAAATCGGTCAAAGTCCATGTAAATTTTGCCAAAAGTGACTTGGTGAGACTTCTCCATTTTAATAATTTTTTCTGATATATATACATGTTATTATATTGCGTAGCAAGTTTAAACTGATTCCGATCAAAATTAGATTTTTTATGAATTTTAAAAGTTACTCAAAAACCTGGGCAAAGTCCCTGTACTATAGTACAGGGATTTTGGTCAAATTTTGCCAAAAATGGCAAGGTGAGAATTTTCCATTTTTATAATTTTTCCTGATATGTATACATGTACTTATGTTGCGCAGAAAGTTTGAGCTGGTTTTGATCAAAATTGGATTTTTTATGAATTTTTAAAGTTGCTAAAAAATCAGACAAAAGTCCCTGTACTATAGTACAGGGATTTTGGTCAAATTTCGCCAAAAATGACTAGGAGAGAATTTTTTGTTTTTATAATTTTTTCTGATACATATACATGTACTTATGTTGTGTAGAAAGTTTGAGCTGGTTTTGATCAAAATTGGATTTTTTATGAATTTTTAAAGTTGCTCAAAAATGGACGAAAG
>NW_003557587.1:0-1251 GCF_000090795.2 Amphimedon queenslandica
CTTCCTCAATGTGAACAAAATGCATTTAAACCTCCTGTTTTTTTCTGCCTTACACTTTTTCCATCTGATACTAGTCATACCTGTAATGATTGTTGTTTTGACAATGAAACTAATCTTATATTTTCAATTTGCCAATCAAATGATTCAGTGCCTATTAATATGATTGGTGAGTGTGTCCAGTGTGAAGATTATCCATTAGGCCCAGTATTTTTTTTAATTGAGATTGTATTAGTCACGACAATGGTCATACTGATAATCATATTAAATATAAAGCTCTCAAATGGTTTAATAAATGGAATAGTATTTTACTCTCAAATGGTATCTATTGTTTATCCAGAGGTTACCAACACTAGTGTTCCAAGTTACTGGTTTTTACCAAACACTATCTTAAATTTAGACTTTACACCATTTCTTGGTAACTATCCATTATGCATTGCTCCTCACATGTCACCATTAGGAGCAATCTCCTTTTGGTATGTGGTAGGATTCTATCCATTGCTCCTTCTCCTCTTACTCTATGTTTGGATAACATGGTATGATAAAGGTTACAAGTGTGTAGTATTGGTTACTAGACCATTTCATCGCTGCATGGCTCGTTTCTGGAGTATGGCTGGCATTGAACCATCTTTTACTCACTCTATAGCATCAATATATATACTCTGCTTCACTCCGTTAACTATAATATCCTTTAAAATACTCCGTTTTAATCCAACTGACAATTCTCTTTTCTTCTACAATGCTAATCAAAAGTATTTTGAGGGACCTCATATAGCAGCAGCTTTATTTTCCATTTTAGTTTTATTGGTTTTTATACTCCTTCCTACACTTTATTTACTCCTTTATCGATTCAAATGGTTTCATAAGTTATTGGATTGGTTACATTTGAGGAAACAGCTACTGATATCATTGGGTGATGTGTTTACTGGTCCTTATAAGAATGGAACTAATGGCACGTATGATTATCGATTCTTTGCCGGGGTATATCTACTGGTAAGAATAATTGCCTTGGCTCTTCTTCTTATAAATCTACCGCCACCATACAATCTGATTTTACATTGCTACTACTTTGGATTATCTACAAGCACCGTTGCAACTTTATTGGCAACAATGGTTATGATATTTCGACCTTTCAAAAGAAACATTCACACTTTTTTTGAAGTACTATTCTTGTACTTTTTAGTCATCTTTACCTATGGGTCAGATATTTTTCTTCTGCTTGACCCTAATTCATCATCATCCTTGTCATCATTA
>NW_003557588.1:0-1251 GCF_000090795.2 Amphimedon queenslandica
ATGCTGACACCTTTCATCTTTAAATAAAGCTGCCAGCTGCTTTGACCTTTGCTGACCTGAAGCAAGAGTATCATCATTAATCTATAATGTTTCTTAATTCTCCATCTCTTCTCTCCCCCCCTCTCCCTCTACCCTCTCTCCTTCTTTACCAGCACTAGACAGTATAGTACATATCATTGCTCGTTTAAGTGAGGTCATTCTTTCATCTGGATGTATAGCTGATTCATATGAGAGTTGAATGTATCTTCTTGCAGCATCTGAAAACTTGCGTCTAAAGTCGGCCATCTTGGCACTGCAAACCTATAAGTGATATGGTATTAATAAATTGTCATATTGCCAGAGCTCTCCTTAGCAAAAGTGTATTCATTTAACCCCGCCCCCACTAATTAATAACCTTATAGATGATGTGAAGTTGTCCTTTGCTGACCTCTGCTTGTAACAGTCCAGCTCTGTTCAGGTAGGCCTCAGCCGAGACGTGGTTTTCATCTTCAAGGTACAGCTGGGTAATCTTTAAATATACCTCCATCTTGAAATCAGCAGTGTATATTCTAATTAATAATAATAATAATAATAATAATAATAATAATAATAATAATAATAATAATAATAATAACAATAATAATAATAATAATAATAATAATAATAATAACAATAATAATAATAATAATAATAATAATAACACGATTCACTTCTGTCCGCTCTCAAGTGGGATCCCACACAATACTTCAGCACTGTTACTCCATTGACCGTCTTCTTCATATATTTTACTCAGTGCTAGTCTAATGTTGGTGACCTTAAAGAGAAAGAGGGGGGGGAGGGGCAAGGAAGAAAAGTAAAGATTCAGTTCAATAATTAAAATACAGTACTTGTTCTTCAAAGGAAACTATCCTAGGTTGAATGCTTGCTAGTGCAAAGTGACAGACGTCCTTTACAATGTCTTTGCCTATTCTCGGGATTCTCTCAGCAAAGAAAGACAGGACGGATTTGGCATCAACAAGACTCAATCTTTTATCAAGAGCTGCATGTTCCTTAATAAATAAATATTTACTTTAATGATCATATTATCTTACATGATGTCAGGAAGGCTTCTAGTGCTTCCTTAAGTTCTGTTTTTTTATATTTTGACAATATCTGGTCCAGAAGGTCTTGGTAGCCCTTTCCACCAGCCAAGCCACCAGACATCTTACTGTGAACATAGGCAGCCATTTTGATTAAAAGCCTCGCCCACTCTAATGCATTATAAAATAATAA
>NW_003557589.1:0-1251 GCF_000090795.2 Amphimedon queenslandica
GGTAAAAGTACTCTTAGTCATGTCATCAATGACACAGCTAGTTTTACTCTTCTTGGTTCCTTTAGAAATGTTGGAGGGGTAATGCCCTGTACTGCTGGCATCATTCCTTATAAACTACAACACAGGACACTGGGTAACATCATTCTTCATGATTTTGCTGGTCATTCGGAATACTACTCCAGTCACAGTGCTGTGATTGAGAATCTGTTACAAGGTTCTGGTGGTGTGTTCCTGATAGTAGTGAATATATTGGAGAAGGAAGCAGTCAAACAGCTTCATCAGTGGCTAACAGTTGTGAGAAATGAAGCACAGAAAGCTCTTAATCAATGCCATGTCATTGTAATAGTCAGTCATGTGGATGAGATAAGTAACCCTGTTGAAAGGAGAAGGAGAAAGGAAGAAATACAGGAGATTATTGTAAGGGAAAGGTGTGATAGTGTGTTCTTAGATTGTCGTAAGCTTGGTGGGAGTGGTGTGGATTCCTTCTTTAATAAGTTGTCTAGTACCTGTGAGTCCATTCGTAGTACAAGTGGAAGGAATAAATTCAATCTTTATCATCATGAAATGTACGGACTACTGGAGGAAAGGAAAGAGAATATACTGACCCTCTCTGATATAATGTCTGCTGGTAAGGACAACTTTATACCAGATAAGAGAGAAGACGTCTTGGATGTTCTTGATTCGTTGCACTCAACTGGTTTGATGAGTGTTCTTAAAAGTGAAGACAAGGTATGGGTTGTTGTGAATAAGGGTATACTACTAACTGAGGTGGATGGGATTCTCTTTGCTCCAGAGACATTCAAAGAACACGTTGACATTGCTAGCAATACTGGTATTGTTAGTGTGTCTGGTCTGACTAGACTCTTCCCTAAATATGATCCTGACATGTTGATTTGTTTTCTAAAGAACATGGAACTCTGTGAAGAAATTAATCCATCTTTCCTAAGAATGACAAACCTCCATCAGTTAGCAGTGGAAGAGGAGGAGGAGGAGGGAGGGAGAGAAAGAAGAGGAGAAAGGTTGTTGTACTTTCCATGTCTTTTTTCTAGTGATAGACCTGATGAGATGACTAGTCAAGTGTACCAGTTCGGTTGGTGTCTACAGTGTACTAGTAAACATCATTTCTTTCCTCCTCGATACTTCCATGTCCTCTCATTACGTCTTGCTTACAAAATGGCTCAACCTCAAGAAGATGACAAGTTAATGCGACGTTGTACATTTTGGAAGAATGGTCTTCATTGGTTTAATGGT
>NW_003557590.1:0-1250 GCF_000090795.2 Amphimedon queenslandica
AAGGATATTGAACTATTATAATTTTAATTGGGTAATTAAATGAAATCAGTATCTCAGTATAGTGCTGCATGCAATAGCACTGATAAAAATTAATCATAAAATTTCACTATGTTTATTATTAGACTTACACCAAATAATATAGAAAAATCATTAAAATTGTGTCACTGAACTCGTATTAAGAATAACAAATAGAATTCAAGTGATGGTTCAGTATTGTGATGCTTCATGCAGCCTGTAGTAGCAATTTTGCATTGATAAAGTCAGTAAATTTTCGCTAACATGACCTCTTCTATTGGTCCTAGCATAGTTAATACGTACATAAATTTATTGTCCATGTATAGAAGTGTTTTAAAGACAGGCTATCCATGAATGATTGTCCTTTACATGGATATTTATGGTCCTGTCGGGTCCGCATCAGTCCGTCCGTCCGTCCTTTTTCGGGCGGGGCGGGTCCGTCCGTCCGTCCGCTTTTGAGACCCTACCAATTTTTTTTAGTCTACAAAATTTTTGGTCCGGGCGGGTCCGTCCGGTCCGCATTTGAGACCGTACCGAGCAGGAGCAGGAGCGGGAGATGACGGATAAAAGCGGGAGACCATAGATACAGCCCTTTGCACAAAACTTGCACCAGTCTGATCACGTGACTTGATAAAAATATTAAGTCAAGCCTATGGCTAATCATCACGTGACTGTAACTGGTGGTGGCAAGTTTTGTGCAAAGGTCTGTACTATATATACCAAGTGGATGCGAAACAGGAAGTGGATTGTACATGAAATTATATTGGTGACGTCACGAGCAGTATGCCTATGCTCTTTTCGCTCTAGCGTAGCCTCTACTGGCCTTGTTTCTCGAAGTTTTGGGTTCTTGGTCAAGTTACTACTTTCCTGAGTTGAAGTAAGTATTATGAAGTCTCTATTAGCTCGAATGACCTGCTGAATCCTTGTTTGCTTGATCACTGGATCTCGTTGTACTGTAAAACATGGCGGCCTATAGTTCTGACTTTAAACACCTTTTCTCCAATCTGGGGCAGAGTTAGTAAGTGTTATTTGGGTAGAAGAAGGATATTATTGTGTTACATGGTCTGTAACTACTAGCTTTCCACTGCAGTTTTATAAAATAGAAATATATCTATTTTTTAGTTTATTAATGGTCTGTTTTGTAAACGCCTTTTCTGGAAAACTATGCGATTTGAAGAGGTAAAATTTTGTATGTGTCTACATACATGCCTTTTGTACGGTTTGTATATTTTCAT
>NW_003557591.1:0-1250 GCF_000090795.2 Amphimedon queenslandica
TGTTTCTTCCTCCATTATCTCTGTTGCACTTTGTGACTGGCGAACATATGATACAATTGTAGCAACCTTGCCAAGTACTGTGCTTACAGCTCCAATTTCTTTAGAGCCATCTTTTATGACCAGCTGCAAAGTATGAGCAAAGCATGTATCATGTTGTGAAACATAATCAAGGCTGTCATGCAGGTCAATAGCATTCATTTCTCTTTCTTCATCTTCCTCTTCATCCTCATCATAATTATGCGAATCACCATGATAACCAGGAATGCTAAATGCTTTAACTACATTTGAGGCATTTTCTGTCACTGTAGTGATAACTTTGCCTTCAATATTATATGATGTAGTTGCCTCACAATAGTAGGAATAGATGTTTTCTGCTGTGTGACGCCCCTTGAAGCGCTTACATTCAAGCATCAGTGAATACATTGACCAATTTAGAATAAAGTGGCATGTGATTCTCAAAAACCCTTTCATTATTCGATTTGACCAAAGGTCAAGTGTGAGTGAAACACCTTCAGCTTTGGCTAAAATATATTTTAATTTTGACTTTATGGCCTCTTTATTTTGCCAATAGAAATGTAGAGAGGTGTTTACGAGATGGTACTACAAAACAAGGATCAAGTGAATGGCAATACTTTCTAAATGAAGAGACTCTACAATAGATAGTGGAAGCATATTTTCAGCAATAAGTGATGTCAAGGCATCAATAGCACGGCATTGTCGCACATCATTCTGATCATATTTTTTGCCTGTAATAAAAGAATCAACAGTTGCTTGTTCCATAACTTTTGCTTTAGCAATAGTACCAGACTTTTGTGCCTCTTCATATATCTTTGGATGTTTCCTCTAAAGTGAATATGAACTGAACACTATGGAAACAGGGCAAACTTTCCTACCTTCAGATGTGTTGTGAAGTTAGAGGAAGTCTTACTAGAGCCAGATATACAAGAGTTGCAGTATTTACACTTAGCCTTGTAATTCCCAGTTGTGTCCTCTGGTAGTTCAAAATGAATCAAGGGTGAAGAAAGCTTAGTAGCCATGACTAGTCCTTAAGAAACTGCTAATTGCCCTTACTGCTGGCTAAGATATATACCATATATGGTTCAAATTCAAATGTTATAGGCGCCTATAGGCATGTGCAAATGCTGCATCAGCATGTGATAAAGTTGCTGGTGTAAAATGTAAATTGTGTTGAATCAGGGTGCCTTGACCAGTGTAACAGTAGTGTATACACAATTAGACACCAGTAATTA
>NW_003557592.1:0-1250 GCF_000090795.2 Amphimedon queenslandica
ACTCAGTTTGTCTGTCTCAGTGTTGGTGCCAGTGTAATGGATAAAAAACCTCAAAATGAGTATTTCAGATCACCAACACATCTAAGGAATTACACGAGGCCTATGTTTTGTAGAATTAACTTCAATTACAATAGCAACTAACCGTGATATCACCTAAACTTGCTTATAAACTTCATCGCCATCTTGTCTCTTGAAAGTAGATGTGCCTATGATAGGCAGGGTGAACATTACATAATGACACATCCTAGAAAAATTGATAATTTAAATGGAAAATCGATCCAAATCTATGCATTAATTTAGCGATGAGCTTTGCACACCACCAAATCACCTTTCCATACGTATATCATTGATCAGGAATTGTGTCCACTACAACATTCCATACTGCCTGCACTCTAAACGAAGAATCATTATTATTTGTCAATCTTCAAGAGCCAACTGAAACCGGCTCATTCACACATCACTGACACTATATAAAGCCAATCTAACCTGTATTGTAAAGAATGAAATAGGTTATCAAGCCATATTACTAACGAGTTAAACATTATCACTCCATTTCCTAGGCTACAGTCATTGGCCTGCCTAGCCAGACTACCTTGTACTATAGTTATGGTTGCCACCATTTGAAAGCAGACACGCCTTCGCCTTTTTTGTTTGCCGCCATTTTAAAGTGGACACGCCTTCAAAAACTAGATGATCTATAGGCGGGGCAAAGAAGATAAGATAATTGTATTTTTTTGAATTCTACTTTTCTGCTTCTTAAGTTCTGGAATTCCACTTCTTAGTAGAGTGAGCTTTTTTACTTTGAAAATTCATTATTAACAAAGGGTCTTCTAGAAAAGTGATTGCCTTGACTCATTTCACGCTACTTTTTACTGTACACTGAGATTTAAATTGGCCAGTTTATTACCTTGGTTTGCGTGGACTCGCCTGCTGAGATTCACCTGAGGGATAATGTGTTACTTGTACTGCCCCCATCATGATATTATATATACAAGCAACTTGATATTTGAAAAAAGGATAATAGATTTTGACAAAGTGTAAAGTGCAACAATGCAATTACTGCACTGATCCATAAAATAAATTTTAGGTGTGGTCAGTACTTAGCAGTGCAAACATGGCACGTGGGTAGGAGAAAGAAGAAAAGCTGAAATTTATTTTAGCATCTGAAGCTCTATTCAAAAAAAGAGTAAGCACAAAAAATTTGCCTAGATATTTAAAAGAGACTGAGATAGTTTGGTTGCTCCTGCTTT
>NW_003557593.1:0-1250 GCF_000090795.2 Amphimedon queenslandica
AGAAAGAGGAAGTAAACGAGCTGCGTGTGAGGATGATGACGCCGAAATCACAAAGCTACCACCTAAAAAAAGAGGAAGAAAAGTTCTCTTAGGAGAAAACATGGACAGTATGGGGAGAAGTTATGTACATGTAACTAGAATGAGAGAAAAGGGAGGTGTTGTCAATACCAGTATTGTGAAAGCAGCAGCATGGGGAATATTGATGTCACAAGAGAGATTGAGACTGGCTGAGTTTGGTGGACCTGCAACATTAACAACAGCATGGGCAAAGTTGTTATTGAAACGTATGAACTACACTCAAAGACGAGGTACCACAAAGGCAAAAGTATCAGTTCCTAAATTTAATCAGGCTAAAGAATTGTTTCTACAGGAAGTGATTGATGTTGTTGCTATGGAAGATATTCCAATAGACCTCATATTCAACTGGGATCAAACAGGCCTTTACTTTGTTCCTGTATCATTCTGGACAATGACATCAAAAGGAAGTAAGCATGTAGAAATTCAAGGTCTTACAGATAAGCGACAGATCACAGGTGTGTTCTGTAGAACACTCCTGGGTGAGTTTTTCTGCCTCCACAGTTAATTTATGGTGGTAAGACAGATCGATGTCTCCCAACATTTAAGTTTCCTGAGGATTGGCTTATCAGTCACACACAGAACCACTGGTCAAACGAATCTACAATGATCAGTTATATTGAAGAAGTTATCGTTCCTTTTTTAGAGAAGAAAAGAGAACAAATAAATGCAGAGGAAGACCAATCCGCTTTAGCTATTTTTGATTGTTTTAAAGGATAATTTACTGAGAAAGTTTGTCAATGTTTGAAAGAGAACAACATTCACTCTGTACTAATACCACCGACTGCACAGACAGATTACAACCTTAAGACATTTCTGTAAGTAAAGCTTCAAAGGTTTTTTTACCTCAGAGTTTTAAAACTTGTATGCTAATGAAGTTGCGAAGCAGTATTCAGAAAGTGATGATGACCAGGATACAGCCCCCATTGATTTGTCGACTGCGCGGATGAAGTGTCTTGGGGGTCAGTGGCTATTAAAAATGTTTGACTATCTGTCTGATAATCCATCAATGATTGTTCACGGGTTTAGAGCTGCACATATCCCTCAGGCAATTGACAATGGTGTACCTGTGCTTAGAGATGAAGAGACCAGTAAAGAAGATGCGCATGAGGAGACAAGTGCAGAAGAGGAAAGCAATGAAGAAAGTGATGAAGAGGAAAGCAATGAAGAAAATA
>NW_003557594.1:0-1250 GCF_000090795.2 Amphimedon queenslandica
TAATCATTACATGTATGTATGCTTACTATATGTGTATATAGATACGCTGTTTACTGAATATATGGGGCGTCATGCTATTTATCCGACTTAGTTGGGTTGTGGGTCAGGCTGGTATAGGGTTTTCCTCTGTGATCATTATACTATCCACTGTTGTAACTGTTGTCACCACGTTATCCATGTCAGCCATTTGTACCAATGGTGAGGTGAAAGGAGGAGGAGCTTATTATTTAATCTCTCGTAGTTTGGGACCTGAATTTGGTAAAGTTACATACATTTATCTGTTATTGTTACAACTTACATGCGTATTTATTTTATAGGAGGAGCTATTGGTATTATATTTTCACTGGCTAATGCAGTAGCTGTTGGACTTTATGTTGTTGGTTTTGCAGAAACATTGACTGAACTATTAGTGGTATATGAATTGCAATACTTAGAAATAATTACATGTATATTCCTTAATATAATCAATAGAGACACAATGTTCCTATACCAGGACTCTCAGAAATAAACCACATACGTATATTTGGGTTTTTTACTGCTATACTATTGTTGGGTATAGCATTGATTGGATTAGATTGGGAATCAAAGGTACAATGTACATATTATATAAATGTATTTAATAACCTATTATGTTCATTATAGATTCAATTAGTTTTGTTAGTTGTGTTGGTTGTGGCTCTTATTGATGCTGTGATTGGTTCATTCATACCAAGAAGTTGTGATCATACTATAACATTACAAGGATTTACTCATTATCGATGTAAGCCTATGCAATGTACATGTAGATATATGTATATACACATGTACATTGTATTTGTACATGTGTCATTAAAATTTTGTGGACATTATTTTGCTAATTTAAAAAATATATATATTTGTAGCTTAATTACTTTGTTGAATTTTTGGTTTTGACAACTATTGTACTGGAGTTATGGAATTTTCCTTATTTATTACAATTTTCCTTTTTCCATAAATTACAAAAATATATCCTTCCACTATTTCTTTTTATATTAATTCTATTTTCTTGTAGGGGGTACATTTGTTGACAACTTTTCTCCCGACTATCACGACAACCAGAATTTCTTTAGCGTATTTTCTGTATTCTTCCCAGCAGCTACCGGTATACTTGCTGGAGCTAATATATCAGGAAACCTAAAGGTCTTTGATGATAATAATTATGTTAATATGATATACAGTAAATGATAAGATGTTTCTTATTAATTAAAAATCAATTAAATTTACTAATTTTT
>NW_003557595.1:0-1250 GCF_000090795.2 Amphimedon queenslandica
GGTCATGGAACTGGATGGATAATGGACAGGTCTACCTCAAAGTAGAGCTGAAACAGATATCCTGATTATCCGGATATCCGTTTATAAATTTAGTATCCGGATAGTAATTTTTGACAAATAGGATAATTAAACTTAATAACTAGACTTTATAACTAATTAATGCAATTCTGTCAGTTAATGACCAGCAATAAAAGAGTAAGTTCTTGAAGCTACCAACCTTGTCAGCCACTTCTTAATCATTTTTGAGCTTCTTAACTACCAGAAATGTACAAGAATAACATCCTGGGGAATAAAAACTTTGCTTTTTTGATGTCTGCAGTCACTAACTAATTAACTTTTATTAATTAACTATCCGGCAAATATCCGAAAGAAATTTCAACAGGATATCCGGATAGTAAAATACCACATCCGTTTCAGCTCTACCTCAAAGCATCAGCTCCAAATTTATTGACAATTTCGACCGGATCAGGATAATTCTTTAACCTCTTGCTCATCTTCTGACCATTACTGAGAAAAAAAGAGGAACAGAGAGGGTATAACTAACTTTTATAAAAGCCACACCTACAAATAGTATAAACACAATAGTGTACTTACGCTGCCAGGACCAGTCCGTTAATGATGAGGTTCTTGTATGGCGGGTTATCAAACAAAGCAGTAGCAACCACTAGTAGAGTATAGAACCAGCCACGAGTCTGATCGATGCCCTCGGCAATGAAATCGGCCGGAAAATTAGCATCAAACGCTTTCTTATTCTCAAACGGATAATGACTCTGACCATAAGGCATGCTGTGTGGAGAGTATATGGTCATGTGATGGGAGGGGCATGGTCTTACCTCCCACTCTCAAACCAGCAATCAAAGACTTCGGTGACGCGTCTAAGGACACCTTTACCACGAATCGAGGGAATAGTAATATCATCAACACTAAGAGATGGTTTGAAGCACAATGTATATAGGTTATGATTATAATTGTTGCATATGTGGTCTTACTTTTCACGATGCAAATCGGTCACTCTAACTCCTGAATATTTTTCCAACTCATCAATGCTGCCTATACACACAACCTATTGATGTTGGAGTCTTGTAAGTGTTGGATTCATTAGTGGGTGGCTTACCTCCTCAAAGTCATCAGAGACCCACAGAGGTATAGGTGTGCCCCAGTACCTGTTTCTTGATATAGCCCAATCACGGGCATCTTTCAACCAATTATGAACCTCTTGTCTTTACAAACTCAGGGACCCTAACAACAAT
>NW_003557596.1:0-1250 GCF_000090795.2 Amphimedon queenslandica
TATGGGAAGGCCAAGCTATTGCCGTCCAGTGTGTCCCGACACATGGTTTACCGGCAAAATGCTGATGCTGGTAGGGAACATACTCTCAGTGAAAGTTCCTTTAAAAGAATATGGAGAAAGCATGTTCCCCACATTTACAGCATCAAGCCAATGACGGACTTATGCTGGACGTGAAAGAACAGCGCTGCAATTTTAAGGAATGCTGGGTGTGAGATTGAGCGGCAGTCTGAGGTACATTTATTATTATTATCAATGTAATTATTCTTGCCTGTATAATGCTATCCCTTAGTGAGTAACTTTGTCTTTAGTTAACTTGTTATTTTCATATGTGACCATAATTGACAAAAGGTACCTTATGGTGGGTAGTGAAATTTGTCTTTCTAGCCTAAGAAATCCAACTTCCTGAGCCCCATTTATCATAAAATTACTCCACAGGATGCAAAAAGTTACCATGAAACTTTTAGAAACAATGATTGCCTAACAAAGCACTCCCAGGTTGATATTTTCCATTATAACTATCAATTTTAAAATCCGCCATAAGGGCCCTTTTGTCAATTATGGTCACATATTACTTTCAAGAATAATGATACTACATGAACATACAGTACCATTCCTTTATGTGTTAGTAGTATCTAATGGTATTTAAAACATGTTAATGTGCATTGTGTTCTTATTATTAGTATAAGTTACCCTAATCTCTTTTTGTTGTTAGAAGAAAAGGAGACAACATAGGGGTAAATGGAAGCATTGACGAGGTGGCGGGAGAGGAGCAGGAAGAGGAGGTGGCCAAGGAGGAGGAGATGGCCAAAAAAGAGTGGCAGCTGGCCAAGGAAGAGGGGGAGGTGGCCAAGGAAGCGGGGGAGGTGGCCATGGAATAGAGGGAGGTGGCCAAGGAAGAGGCCAAAGAGGAAGAGGAGGCCCTGCTACAACAGTAAGAGAAAGAAACATCATTACACATAACAATAACAACAAATTTTTCATAGGATTCATCCACAAGTGCAAAGACAATAAACTATTTTAACGTTACATGTAAAGAACTTAGTTATACTTCTAAATAAAAATAATATATATATATTACCTGTAAACTCAAGGAAAAGTGATGGCTGGATTTGAATGAAGTATGGGGATGATCCGTGTTCAAAACAGTCCATAATTAGGACTTTAAGCACTAGAAGACGTAATAATAACTCTGTAACTAGGTAATGAAAAAACTTACTAGTATTTGAAGCCACCATGAATGGCAGGGCTTT
>NW_003557597.1:0-1250 GCF_000090795.2 Amphimedon queenslandica
ATTCTCTATTGCTGATTCTCAGTGACAGCTTCAGTTGTTCATTATTGCCAGCTTTGCTTATAAACCTCAACAGTCTGTGCAGTTTTAATCTTAAACTTGGCTCAATCATTAAAGATATTAGCTGGAGTGCATCAGTAGCTGTACTGTCCTTTCTAGCAATCAGTGGATGTATTGAGGTCAGGATCAGTTCATAGAGTGCCTGAGGAATGAGTGGTTGCTGAAGCTGTTGAGTGAAGTAGTTGCTTATTGCTTGAAAGACATCTTGCTCAAACCCGTGATAGATAGGTAAACCACCTGTAACATCTTCTGCAGATCCTGTAGGCCCTATAGTGTCAGATAATGCAGTAATAGTGCAGAAATAATATGTTAATGCAAGTAATTCATAGTTGTATTATAAATTATGCTGCATGGAATGCTAAAATAGCTATTATCCAGTGCATGCATGATTGTCTAGCAGTTACATTTTGATAGGCACTTGAAAGCCATTATGATCCAAGCAGGTATGTCTTCAATTGTACTCCTCTCTATAGTGATCCATAGACAGTGTTAATGTGACAAATGCCTCCATTATTAATAAGTTTTCCTTACCTCCTCCTCTCTTTTCTTTATCACAATTGCTTGCTATAATTCCTCCATCCACTACAGGCAGTGTACCCAAAGATGGTAGTATTGTTAGCAATCTGTCAACAGAGAGAAAGAGAGAGATTATGTTTAAAATATAAAGCAGTATAGTATATACTATTATAAGGCTCTAGTTCTACCTTGTTAGCGTCATGTCTTGCCATATTTTATGCTTCTCATCTTCAGTTACTGTCAATGGTCCACTTTTCAGTACTGGTGATGTTGAATTGACTGATAAAATACTTGAAACGCTTTCTCTCTCAGTCTCCACTTCTCCCTCTTCTCCTCCTATATCTTCCCCAGCAGCAGCTGCGTAAGGATTAGTGAGACATACAGAAGAGGTGCTCCCCTCTTTTTGTTCTTCCTCAATCTCTTGTCTTTTTCTCTTGGTTGGGGTAAACCCAAGGAAGTTGAGTGGTCCAGGACGAGTCACAAAATGATAAAGAGAGCTGCCATCATTGAATTTGTCCCTCTCCTTCCCTTTGGCATCCTCAATCACCTCACATTCTAAAAACTTTTGCAGCAAAGTAGTAGCCTGTGATAAAAAAAGTGCATCTTTATTGTAAGCTACTTTAAATGTTCATAATTTTGCAGATATTTTAGTATCTAATTCCCTAACCTGTTCTTTC
>NW_003557598.1:0-1250 GCF_000090795.2 Amphimedon queenslandica
ATACCCCGGTAAGTGATGAAATTGAATCAATTGATAAAGCTGGTGATATGTTAGTGAGATCTTGAACAGAGCCACCCTGACCTGGTCCACTGTATTCCTGTGGAAGCAAAAGGAAAAAGCATGATCAGACAATCAGACAATATGCATACACGTACTGATTGAGTATTCCTTGAAGATTACAAAATGAAAAGATATTGGGCTAATTCATTCATGAGGCTTATGGCCCTCAAAATTTGTAAATTGGGTTTCTCTGATTTTTTTACATTTATTTGGCATGCATGACATCTGCTTTTTTAATTTTAGGGACATTTTTATTGCACTGCAACTGCACTTGATGAAATGGCAATTGTCAAATGTACCCCCACCAAAGATTTTGTACTGAACAGTATATTACAGTTATATACTAACTTCAGGTGAATAGCCAAAAGAATGAGATTCTGGTTCAATTGGGTAACTGCTTGATTGTTCATAATCTATAATAGGGCATCGATTAACATGAGACTGGTACTAAAAAAAGAAAGGACTCGTTAAAATCAGCCATGCAATATGAGTAAAAAAAATATTTGAAAATATTGAATGCTATCATAGATTTAATACACAGACCTATCTGTGTATAATACACAGACAGGTCTGTGTATTATATCTATGATGTTTGGTGAAATTACATGTACATATCAAAGTAACCACAAGGTTGCTTTTAACTACAAACCTCAAATAAAAAGAAACACTCTTTACAATGAGGACACTCTTCTTTTTCATAAGCACAGCTGTTGAGATGTTCCGTTAAAAATTCGCTAATTTTACCATTCCAGTCACATCCAAATTTATGATTTGAACACATTATAGACACACGATCGATCTCTTTACGAATGAACCGATCAGGAAAGAACTAAAAAGAATGAAGTCATTAAATTGCATTTAATTGATTTAATCATTGACGTACTGGTCTTCCTTCTTCATTAGTAAATTCTTCTCCACAGTCTGTTCTTGGACAATATGGTATTGTTTCTCTAAGTAATAATAAACTTATAAAGGAGAATATTTTGAGAGATTAGACTTACTTCTTGAATATCTCTTCAGCACAACCATGGCAAAGCCAATGGCCACAGCTGATTTGAACAGCATCTCTAAGGATCCCATCACATTTTGGACACACATATTGCTCTAGAATATCTTTTGTTAAAAGATAATTTTTAACATGCAACTGATATTGTCGATTGCAATGAGCAAGTTTAATAACTGGATGCTTG
>NW_003557599.1:0-1250 GCF_000090795.2 Amphimedon queenslandica
ATTGCTGTAATTGATAACACGTGGCTTTGCGGATGCGCAGATGTAATATTCGGATTCGGTATTTAATTCCATCGATTCTAGTCTCAAAAGTATTTGGAATCAGAATCGAATGCAAATTTCTGGTATCGCCCATCTCTAGGGCGTGGCAAGGGGGGCAAATACCCCCCTTTTTAAAAATCAAAGTTCAAAATTAACAAAATAATAAGCTACTTTTGGAAAGAAAAACTGTTCTACAACTTACATATGAAAGGAAAAGGCTAAATCAGTCTTTCTATTATGCCATTACAAAGCTGGAAAGGTATTCAATGTTGCCTATGATTGTTCAATAAGCCTGCCATGTTGAAAAAGAGGTGTTGTCAATGCATTAAAAGGACGTGGTTTTGCAAAATTTTGCGGTGCACTTTGCGCATCGCATAGCTTAACCCATCTTTCCAAAAATCCTGGATACGCCCCTGACTAGGTAAATGTACATTGAAGGAGCGAGCATGAGCCATCAATTGACATTGTTTGAATAAGATTAAAATGAATAAAACCTATCCAGTTCTTAGCCTACCTGCATGCAAATTCAGACCCCGTCCTCATGGCCGGGGTCTGAACAGAGATAACACACCAACTAATACAATCAAAATCACCCAGTAAAAGAGTTTAGAATGTCCTGCCACTCTGAGGAGATGTGTGTAAGAACTAAGAAACAAGCTAATCAAGATCCAGTGGTGTAGCCAGGATTCTTGGAAAGGCAGAGCAAGCTTTGCGACGCGCCGAGAAATTTTGCAAAACCACGCCCTTTTGAAGCGTAACCACGCCTATTTTTTACATGGCAGACATTTTGACCTATCGTAGGCAACGTTGAATACCTTTTCAGCCTTATAATGGCATCATAGAAAGACTCCTTTGGCCTTTTCCTTTCATATGTAAGTTGTAGAACAGCTTTTCCTTCCAAAAGCAGCTTATTGTTTGATTACTTTTAAATTTTGATTTTAAAAAGGAGGGCAATTGCCCCCTTTGCCCCCCCTGGCTACGCCCAAAAGATCTCTTACAATCTTATTTTTTTCAATGAGAGTACAAATGTAGAGGCATATCTTAGATCAAGTTCTTTAGCCTTGATGCTTTACACAGTTCCTCTCTCTTATCTAGATGTAGCTGTTAGAAACTCAATCTGAGTTTGTCCAGTTTACACAGCCAAGAATTTTCATGCCTGATGCAGGACTGTTGCCAAAAATTACTGGATTAGGCCCGATATCAGTACTGGT
>NW_003557600.1:0-1250 GCF_000090795.2 Amphimedon queenslandica
TTCTTCAGGTAATTCTATCACAAATATGTATCATTAAACTTTAACTTTGATATGCAGTGATGTCTTACCAGTTTCTTCTCTTAATTCAGCAGACAGTTCCAATCTGTGCTCAAGGTCTTCCATTTCAGCATATGATCCTGTACCAGCAATCAGCATAAGGTAAAATATTATTACTCAAAATTACCTGACCCTTTCATCATACCACCGTACACTTTAGTACCAGCTTTCACAGTACAGGGAGTATCTGGGCCACCTGCACTAATACCACCAGATGCAACTAGTACTTTTTTGGTTTCCACAATAGTGAAATTGTCTTCATCAGGCCAATAGATAAGAGACCATTTTGCTACTTACAGTATGCTTAAAGCAGGGCAAAAGGATTCCTTACCAGTATCAAGAACTTCCTTCAGTTGCTGCCTATATGTCATTGTCTCGCTCGCCACTAGTTTACAGGCCGCTATTGTTTATTGTCGCATAGCAACGGGAGCGTTGCTATGCACCCATGTTTTAATAAGTTTATTATTATTATTTATTTTTTCTTCTAAAACAAAAAAAACATATATAATGTACATCACAGCTCAGACAGGCAGCTCTCGAACCATCATAGTTTATCTTCATAGCCTAAAATAGAAAGATATATCGCCATTATTAACAGGTAAAAGAATTTTAGTCTTACCGGAAGTTACTGCTTACTTGACCTTTGCCTGGAGTAAAAGTAGATCACTTACTTGTCAGCTAACTCTCAAATACAAACCTTCTGGACCATTCTTCGCTCAGAATAATGGCGCAAATGGGCAAAAACGCCTGTACAACGGCAGCGACTTGAGACAACATCTTTAACAACGTCGATACCATAATAATGGAACGTTACCAATATTAAACGGAATAAATACGGAAGCGTGGGACGCCGTTCAACGCAAACGGAACGCAAAGTTTTTATTGTCTTGTACTGTACATGTACACATTAATGTCATCAATACCAATGGTTATCTATGCTACAAAGTGAATCTGATATTATAAGAGCTCGTCCTGACTGCTTATGTGCTAATACATATACACATGGCTTTACACAGAGGATAGACCCATTGCCTCAGCTAGTGACCTCAGAATTGCTAGCTAAGACTTGAAACTACATGTACACATTAATGTCATCAATACCAATGGTTATCTATGCTACAAAGTTAATCTGATATTATTTTAGCTCATCGTAACTACATATGTGCTAACAAATATGCACATGGCTGTACACA
>NW_003557601.1:0-1250 GCF_000090795.2 Amphimedon queenslandica
CATGCATACATGTACATGTACATATTCTTCACAAAACAATACTTTCAAATGAATTTAGACATGGCTAATGAGTGAACAACATACTAGGACTTCTTGCTTCCTGTGGAGAGCCAGTGCTTCCAGTCTCAGATACACTTCTTTGTGGAGGAGTACCTTTAATATTAATACATTAAACTAGTATCAATGAATATTAATGTATTTTACTCTGTTTTGTAGCAGGAGAAGTTGACTCATCATTAGAAGGAGGAGTGTTTGGTGTAGCAGCTTTGGAATAAATAAAAATAATAATAATAATAATAATAGTAAATTATTATTGTCATTATTGTTGTAGTGATCTGTGCGACATCAATAATAATAATAATGATAAAAATGGCAGTTCCATGAAAAAATCACCAATATAAAATCCGCCATTTTGTTTCAATCTGAGCATGCTTAATCGCTAATATAAAATTTGCCGATTTCTTTCCACAGGCAAATCCACCAAATATTACTCCCACCAATAAATCATCTTGTACAGTATCTACAACAGTAACTACCAAATGCATACAACAGTCGCAATGGCACCAGGTAAAGAATAATATAAGTAATTTTCACCTTCACTAGCAACACTAGCTCCACTTTGAGGAGGAGGAGGATGGACAGTAGCAGTGTCTTCTCCTATTGAGAACAGAAAAGGTTAACATTAATTGAATTTATATGTACATGTACATACCTAGTTCTTTAAGCATAATGTTTCCTATCTGTTTCACAGCTGCACCTTGTTGAGTCAATACATGACACACTTTAACTAAATACTGTCTTTCATCATCAAAAGCTTCTAACTGACCCATGACATCAGTCATTAATCTATTGGCTTTAGTAGAAGCAGAAACACCATCTGCTGTCACTACATAGTCTTTAGTCCCTTGTGTTATCAGGTCATCAGAAAACAATGCATTAGCTACATCACTAACGTTAGCTGACATTGCTTTGGACAGCTTAGCTGAGCATTGCTGTAGTGTCTCCTTTGGATCTATAGGAATATGACATAAAATTAACACTATCATAGCAGTAAACAGTGGGCACATCTGAGAAGATTGGACTATTAAATCAAAAAATAACATAATTCTGACTATTTACTAACTAATCATGACTTGTATTAAGTATTGCATGTAAATGAATCAATGCCAGGTAAGATTGGGAATGTGTTCAATTTAACAATCAAGAGACATACCTTTGGTCTCCTGTGGAGAAGCACAGCCTTTCACGTC
>NW_003557602.1:0-1249 GCF_000090795.2 Amphimedon queenslandica
TTCTCTCACAAGGAAGTATATAGGGCTGGCTTTGTGACTCTAATTGTGGCTGGGTTTTTGTGCTTTCATGCTGAATCAGTAACGTACAACTTAAATTTATACATGCAAACGAACTTGAAGAGATCATTTGACAATCTATGTAAAGAAAGCATGAGAAGACATGATTCGCTATTCACAGATGAAAGTGAATACACCAAGTGATGATAAAAATGTATGCTTTCATTTGTCTCACATTCACATTTACAACTATAATTTCTGTCACATGATGTAGAGATAAACTAAAGAAAATAAAGCCAATGGCTACTTCGCAAAAGCCTAAACTGAACCAACCTCAGAAAGTAATAAAAATGACTTTAATTCACTGTATCAATCCTGATAACTACAACTAAAAATCTAAAGCCTGGTGATATTCGTAAAGATTTAGCAACAAACATGAGGTATGTGGAGTCAGTGACCTTGTCTTCCTAAATTATAAAACATAACAGATAAAGAAGCTTTTTTCAGGGAGCAGTGTCTTTTGGTCAGCCAGTAACAAACAAATTGCATTATGAAAATTATTACCTGCCACACAGCTTATAGCTGCGTTGATTAAAACTTTTTTGATGCCAGCACATTTGCCATTAGTAACGCGGTAATAGTGGCATGCTCTAGACTCTACCATCACTGATACTAATAAAGGTAAGCAGCTACAATTTAACTATTAATTGTAGTTTGGTATAGCCTATGCCATGCAGAAATTCTTAACTGTTACATTATTGTCACATTAAATAACAAGTGTACAGCTACTAGTAGAGTACTTAAGGTACTTTTGGATGAAATTTTAATATTTTTTTAATTGATGCCATTTTATAGGAAATAAAAAGTTGTACACCTTGTGCTATTTTTAAATTTTTACCATACACTGTATATAAGTTATAGATCATTGAACTTTAAATAAAATTAAAAAAAATTCCTGCATAACTTTTCATACTTTATGAACTTACTTGTTGCAATTACTAAGCAAATTTATTTCCCTTTTTTCATTGTAGATTCAGTTGCAGTTGAAGCTGATATTCTCATTTGCCTTGTGTACAGTGGCATTTATCGGACATGGATTTTAACATATAAACAACTAGCAATTTATCATTTTATTGATTGCATGTCATAACACTACTTTTTTCTATTACCTGATGGAGTTTTGTTATCATTAATAATTCTGTTCATTTTGTAGTGATTTTTAAAGTACCATTTCAAGAAAGTCAAAGCATTA
>NW_003557603.1:0-1249 GCF_000090795.2 Amphimedon queenslandica
TAGAAGATGGCAAATGGCATAAATTTGCAAAAATTAAATCCACAAAATAGATTTTAGGCAAATTCATGAAATTTACAGCCCTTGAAAAAAGGCACCCAATGGTATAAATTATATCTTACCATGTTCTTTTTTTCTAAGTTGATCTAGCAGAACTGAATCATTTTTAATTAATGACCAAAAGAGACTTGCTCTCTCAACGTTGCTCCTCGTCTTAATTTCCTTGATTTTAGGTATGTCAAGATTTTCTGTCATTGCATAATGAAATAGTTCAAGTGATTCCAATGTTGACAGTTCACTCTCTTCATCTTTTTTAATCGAGTAACAAGGAACAAGACCCTCATCATCAGTATTTAATGATCTTGCTAGCCACCATTCATTAGTACGCTCTTCCTTGATCTCAAATTTCTCTCCTTCCTTGATTGAAAGCTGATTGTTTTCTACGTGTTCCCAGTCTTCAATAGCTACATAAACTGGTCCTTTTGGTGGATCCATACATTGTGTAGACTGATCCTTTCCTAAAATACATGTACCATTACTCATTATGCTATAATGCACCATGTGTAGTGGGATATTTTTGTGGATTTAACATTTTAAGGCTTGCTTTTTGGGAGCAATTCATAGTTTTAATTTAGTTTACATAGCCTATAAATTATAGCCTATAATTTCATGGTATGCCCCAAAAGCACAAAAATAAAATGCCATGAAAATAACATACTAAGAGTAACTGAAGCTTCTTTCAGTTGTTGTAATGATGTCTTTTCCTGCAACTCCTTTTCAATTTGTCCTATGGTAACAAAAATAATTTCTAAAAGTTCATTTTACAACTTGGGGCAGATGCCCCAAGTTCACATGCACAGGTAGATTAGACTATTCATATCTTTCCTGTGAATGACGTTTCTAATTTATAATGATATTCATTGGGATACCGTAAATGGAAATTTTTTCAGGCCGCCATTGTGGAGGTATACTATCACTTGCTACAATGGACCGACAGGCTAAAAACTGTCAATTCTACTTCTCCTCGTCACTCCAGTGACTCTAAACAGTTGCAGACCTATGAAAAGAATGCTAAAGGTTGCAATTTTTCACTTTTTGAGGTTATAACTGCTTGCTCTTCTTACAAAATGGCAGAAAGTGTATCAAGCTCCATTGGAAACAGTGCAACAATACCTCCACAATGGCGGCCTGAAATAATTTTCATTTACGGTATCCCAATGAATATCATTATAAATCAGAAACGTCATTCACA
>NW_003557604.1:0-1249 GCF_000090795.2 Amphimedon queenslandica
GCTTGTATGTATGTGTACATGTAGATGTACATACTTGTACACATGTACATTGTACACAGTAAATACAGTACACAGTAAATACAATACATAGTAAATACAATACACAGTAAATACAGTACATAGTAAATACAATACACAGTAAATACAGTACACAGTAAATACAATACATAGTAAATACAGTACATAAATGTGTGCATTCAATGTTTAATAGACAAGATGCCAGTCATATTTGAAAATAGGGAAGAGTGAAATAATAACAAATTGTTCACTTGAGGTATTTTGTAAAGGCGGCCGGTAAGAGCAGCTGTTGGTTCTGATACTATTGAACAAGAGCCCCCGATAAAAGCGATTATCTTAGTTTCATGAGGGACGTCGGTGTCAAGTATGGACTTTATCAGCTGCCAAGTTCCTTCGGAAGGATCACACTGGAAGGAACGAGAGAAGAGATATCGTTAATGAGGTAATTAATCTAATAATTAAACTAATAACATGAAACAGTGCTAACTATATAATTATAAATATAATAATATAATTATAATAGCAATTATTTTTAATGAGTCACACATGCACAATTGCTTACACAACATAATTACTGACGTATGACTGAAAATAATTATATTAAGAATGTAAGAGTAAACAAAGCAGTTCCTGAGCCAAATTTCAATTTACGCTACCGACGGATCATAACAATAATAATTAATTTCAAATATAATTCATTTATATACTAGCAGACCTTTGTATCAGATATATTAGCTGTGAGCGTGTAGTTACTCAGTATATGCGAGGCGTTATTCACATCGTCCAAGGCCATTAACATAGCCGGAATGACACCTCCGTCCCAATACGTGGGGTTCTTCTCCGCTGGTACTAGTATCTGTAGGCGGAGAGGGGTCTTGTTGGCGTTTCCATCTGTTTGTATAATGGAGGAAGAGAGAAGGAGAGAGGAGAGAAAGAAGGAAAAGTACAGCATCTTTTCGACGGCCAAGATGATTATTGGACCGGTTAATTGACCACGCCCAGCAATTATTTATATTAACCACAGAGCTTTCTACTGCGCGTGCGCAAAAGGAAGCCCATTCAATGCATTGAGAAAGTAGGGTTTCCAACAAAAAAATGAACTTTTTCAAAACTGGATTTTTAGTTACTCTATAAGCAGAAAAACATACAGAAACTATCCTGGTTAAATATCAAGATCCAATACCTTTTCGTTTTTGTCCAACAACTAGTGAAAAATTATCATTTTCAGTGG
>NW_003557605.1:0-1249 GCF_000090795.2 Amphimedon queenslandica
GATAATACTAGTCGTCCACTCTTATCCTTAAAATAAACTGGAGATTGTATACCATACCTGCAGGATAGGATCAGAAATATAAACGTGTATTATGTTTTAAAAACTCATGTTTATAAGATGCAACACTGATTCTGAGCAATAATTTTTCCATATATGTGACCATAATTGACAAAAGGGCCCTTATGGCGGATTTTAAAATTGATAGTTATAATGGAAAATATCAACCTGTGAGTGCTTTGTTAGACAATCATTGTTTCTAAAAGTTTCATGGTAACTTTTTGCATCCTGTGGAGTAATTTTATGATAACTGGGGCTCAGGAAGTTGGATTTCTTAGGCTAGAAAGACAAATTTCACTACCCGCCATAAGGTACCTTTTGTCAATTATGGTCACATATCATTATCATATCTAATACAGTCGCATACCGTAGATCGGGAAATTTTCATTGTTAAAATATTTTTTCAGTTGAAGTTACCCACAAATTTTTGACATTGACACACAAAATATTTTAACGTGCAGCGGTGGACGCACGAGGCCCTTCTAAAAGCCCAATGAAGGCCTGAAGCTCTCACCCAAGAGGCTTCTTTTCAGTTTCAGTGCTGCCACGAGCAACTTCCATTAAATAGCTGTCCATTCATCATCAAGAGTTAGTAGCCACGTGTCCAATTTATGATGCATCCAAAATTTTCCATGTTAAAAAAAAAAACTTTGCAGATGGGTCAACCAACGAAAATAAAACACTTTTTAAAATTTCACACCAATTATTTTTAACATGAAAATTTCCCAATCTACAGTAATCATAATTGTTAATGACAGGTTTGTAATCGTAATCATAATCACTATACATGCAGTACCATGTAATCATAGGTGTAACATAATCATGAATTTGTAATTGGACCCCAACCCTGAATTAAGTACATGTATACGTTTCAGAAAAAAATTATAAAAATGGAGAATTCTCTTCTTGTAATTTTTCTCAAAATACCCTGTGCTATGCAAAAGTCGTGGCAGCCATTTTGTTTGGGGGTGAATCTTAAGGCCTTTTCACACTGGCACAGTTTTCAAAGCGCTTTGATGCGCTTTGTTGGTACAGCTGAAATAATGCGCATTGATCGTGTTCACACTAGCAGCTGAATTATGTATCATTTTGTGTTCTTGTTGCCATTGGTTTACATTGATCGAAGCGCATCACTTCACATCAATCCATCTCTGGAGGTGAAGTGAGACTGATGCGCATTGATGCGCATTAA
>NW_003557606.1:0-1249 GCF_000090795.2 Amphimedon queenslandica
GCCATCGATACATGTCTTACAGAAGACATGATGGCAAGGTAGAATTCTGGGGTCTTCATATTTGTTGAAGCAGACGGAGCATTGTAGCATCCCTTTCAGAGAGGATGCAATAGAAGACGACCCGAGAAGTTCTTCGGAGGCCATTGTTGTGACAGTATTTCCAAGAAAAATGTCATTCACTGTGTGTTAGTGACGGTGGGCGATACTGTATGGACTATTGGGAATTGGACTCATTGCAGACACGCCCATTTTGTATAAATAAACATAGCAACCGTTGCTACCCGCCATCTTGGAGGACATGTGGCATGCATGCATGAGTTTCTGCAGTCACGCATTGTGACTTGCTATGACTATATAACTTTAATAATTTATTAATATTAATGGCTTTTTTGCACTTAAGCGATTCTAATTAACGCGCACCCAAAGTGGTGGTAAAATGGCGGATTTTTGGAGGAAAGACAGGCTGAAGAATCTTCTCTTTTATTCAGCCATTCTAGCTGTGGGAGCTACTTTGAGCTGTCCTTTTGTTTCAGTGTACTCTATTTATCTCTTCTGTAAGCTCTTTGGATGCTGTTTTGGCTTTTATAGCATTCTATCCTAGGAATATTCTCACCCGGCATTGGCAACTTCCCGTTTTTCTAAATTTTGCTTTCAGGACTGAGCCAGGGCGCTTGCCCCTCCATTGCTACATAGATACTACATACACACATGGATATGAAACAGGAAGTCGGTATCCAATTAACTCTTTGAAGTTCACCTGTAAACGTCATAACCAGCATAGCTCTATCCTTGGCACTTTTCTCTCTGTCTATGTTTTCAAGAATTTTCTTGACTCACTTATTTTTGTGAAAGAAGGTATATAGGTCTTTTTATTTGTTCAGTAGACCTAATAAATATATTCTCATTTCATTTTGTCAACAGGCCTCATGTTTACATGACAAAATTAGAAGACTTCCCCATTTTTATTTGTAACCACCTTTTCTAGACTCTCGAACGGAGTTAGCTAGTAAGTCTTGGAATCATAATAGTGTATTGTTTGTTACATGGACTGAAACTATTCTCGTGTCAATGTAATGAGAAATGACTGAGATAATAGCCAAAAACTAGTTTTTTTAATATTAATTTTGTAACCACCTTTTTGAGACTTCTGCACCAGGTATGAACAAGTTACTACTTTGAGTGTATTCATTAAGGCCACTTATATAGACTGTTTATGGTTTCATTTTTCTAGATGCTATGTTCAAAAGTA
>NW_003557607.1:0-1249 GCF_000090795.2 Amphimedon queenslandica
GTCTCAATATCATCTCTACCAGGAATCACTGAACACAAGTGACGCAACGACTGTAAGGAGAGGAGAGGATATAAGGACATCAATACACAGCATAAGTACATCAGAAAATGTAATAAAAATTTTGGGTAATTTCGGAGCCATTTTTTGAAAAAAACCATGGGCTATACCCAAGGGTACTTTTCGGAATTTTTGGCATTTTTTAAAAATGGCCGTAACTTGAAAAATTGAAGTCGGAATCAGCTCAAACTTTCTACACAGCATAAGGACATCAATATGTATCAGAAAATGTAATAAAAATTTGGGATGATTTCGGAGCCATTTTTGGAAAAAAACCATGGGCTATCCTTGGGTATTTTTCAGATTTTTGACGTTTTTTTTAAATGGCTGTAACTTGAAAAATTGAAGTCGGAATCTCAAACTTGCTACACAGCATAAGGACATCAATATGTATCAGGAAATGTAATAAAAATTTGGGGTGATTTTGGAGCCATTTTTGGAAAAAAACCATGGGCTATAGCCTTGGGTATTTTTCAGGATTTTAGCATTTTTTAAAAATGGCCGTAACTTGAAAAATTGAAGTCGGAATCAGCTCAAACTTGCTACACAGCATAAGGACATCAATATGTACACAGTATAATTGGCCACACCCCCACTGACATCCCAATACTATTATTAACCTGAACTATACCATACCTTCATTATTGAAGAGAAGGTCTCACTCCTTGAGTCAGTGGTGGCTACTACTGCTAGTGATGCTAAGAGCACTACAAGGAGGCTATTAAACTACTACAGTAGCTAAAACACTTCTTTTCTATAGGTATTCTCTGGAGGTCATGACACTTCTCTGCTAGTGACGGCTCAGCCTGTGAGGACTGCTACAATAAATTGTTAAATATAATAATGCTTATAGTTCTGTAATGATTCATAACAATTATATTTATTACTATTTGCTATGTGTTATTATTTGAAAGCTACAATTCTAAAGAAGACTCAAAAACGAAAAGTCAAGTCTCGATGCGCAGAACTTACGCAATGCCGCCATATTGAGGGTTAAATTTTGTTTTCTAATTAAGGAGCAGCTTAAGGGTAACGCCCACTATAACATACAGCAGTGAACAATGCGTGGCCAGTGGTGAGTCTTGTCTCTCTCTTGTTGTTTCTCTCTTTACCTTGTTCCTTCTCTTCTTTTAATAACATTTCATTATTTCCTATTCTCTCTCTCTCTCTCCTCTTAAATTAGTCTATCCTG
>NW_003557608.1:0-1249 GCF_000090795.2 Amphimedon queenslandica
ATTCAAGGTAAGCAATGATAATGCAAGCTGTGAATCTACTCTAAACTGCAGTTTCAGCTGTAAAAAGTGATGCAACAACATGAGAACAACCTTTATCATACCACAACATGCAGCCTGAGGGAGACTAAAACTGAATGATCTGAAAGTTATCAATCAATGCATAGCAGTGAAAGGAATGATGTTTCAAGTGTCTTGTGTTATTAATATTGATGAATTTTTCTCTATTTATCACCTCGTTCTTTCAATTAAACATGTCCTGAGTTCAATGAGTGGCCATAAAAGAGGCCATTACTCATGTTTTCTAGAAGTTTAACTATTTTTGTGATGAATATGGGTAGTTTGTGTCTTAAAGACCAGAATGACTTAGTTTCTCAATGTTTCTCCTCTGCTGAAGCGAGTTCAAGCCCTTGCAATAAGTATTTTCCATTGCATTGCATGCATCTTTCCCACAATTGGGTGTGGTACTTGTCATCGTGACAATATTCTGATTCATTTCCTCAGGTCATTATGGTTAATACTCAATGAATAAATTATCTTGAAAACGAAGAATACACAGGTAAGATCTAGAGCCTCATTGACGGAAAATGAGACTGATTTTTTTTCCACTGCAATGGATTGGTTGACCTTGTTACTTACAACTTTTCTGAAAAAATTGCTTCAATTTTATGATCTGAGCTAAGCTCTTCTTGTTCATCTCCTAGTAGTTGGTCTAAGGCTGTCTTTTTTGGAAGCAGAGCTGTGTCTAAATCAGCTCCAGTGGAGTGCTCTAATTCTTCTTCATTCTCTTGTAACAGCTCCACCTTTCCTTTAATATGATCTCTGAATGATTTCTTCTCATCGTCAGTGAGAAACTTTAAGTTCCTGAACAGTGGATTTAAGGCTCCTGCTATTGTTGCAACTCCGTGATGGTCAGTAAGATTTAAGGACCATCTAGATTTTATCGAAGAAACAATCTCACTGTTTAATTAAGTGCAAGATGGTGAGTTGGTGAGTCATTTCTCATAAGGCCTGTAGGTTTTATAAAGCAGGGTATAAGCAGGAAATTGAAGCATTGTATTCATAGCTTAAGAAAACAGTTGCTTTTTTAAGTGGTTATAATACTTTAATGGGTTATAGCTCCCATTGATCACTTGGTAAATCTAGGTATCTGTTTGCTCTTTTTGTAACTGACTCATCAGAAAGAACAGATGTAACTGGCCATCTTGGCTCCATTGCAGTTTAGGTCGCACCAAATTAATAATTGACTAAT
>NW_003557609.1:0-1249 GCF_000090795.2 Amphimedon queenslandica
TTTTTTGATACATATTGATGTACTTATGTTGTGTAGAAAGTTTGAGCTGATTCCGACAAATATTTTTCAAGTTATGGCCATTTAAAGAAATCGACCAATTTCTGAAAAGTACCCAAGGCTATAGCCCATGGTTTTTTCTGAAAAATGGCTCCAAAATCACCCCAAATTTTTATTACATTTTTTGATACATATTGATGTACTTATGTTGTGTAGAAAGTTTGAGCTGATTCCGACAAATGTTTTTTAAGTTATGGCCATTTTTAAAAATTGGCCAATTTCTGGAAAAAGCCCAAGGCTATATATAGCCCATGGTTTTTTCTAAAAAATGGCTCTGAAATCAGCCCAAATTTTTATTACATTTTCTGATACATATTGATGTACTTATGCTGTGTAGAAAGTTTGAGCTGATTCCGACAAATATTTCTTCAGTTATAACCATTTTTTAAAAATCGGTCAATTTCTGAAAAGTAACCAAGGCTATATATAACCCATGGTTTTTTCTAAAAAATGACTCTAAAATCATCCCAAATTTTCATTACAATTTCTGATACATACTGACGTCTTTATGCTATACAAAAGTTTGAGCTGAATTTATTCATTCTTTCTTATTTTTCCTCCCTTCCACTCCCATTATATCAATGGTTTCCCTTACCTTCATTGATTTCCAATATTGTCTTTGATAGAAACTGTATGAATGAGTATTGGTGGCTTCTAACTGACTACAAATTAATTAACAATTCAATAATTAACTACATAACTGTAATATTAAATATACTGGTGGATGTGGTTACACTAAATTAAAGTCCATTTCATTTTATTTCATTCTTCTCATGCTTAATGAAGCATGGCTATTGCTAAAATGTTAATGCATTTGCTGAATCATAATAAATTACCAGATATAATCCCCATCAGTAATAAATATGTTTTTATAATTCATAATATCAATACCTTTTATTCATTAGTGGTATGTACATGTCTTCATTGATTGATTCTTGTATTCTCTTTATTAAACTTCTCTGGAGGTCTTTGAAATTATCAGTTTGAGGGGAGACAGTAGGAAACTCTTCCTGTAGGTACTGGAGGGCTTTTACAAGACACTGGGTCTGAGCACTAGACAAGGGGTCCCATACACTGGCAATAAAACCTATATTTAAAAAAATTATAATAATCTTTGCTAAAATGGTAGCTAAGGATCAATTTATTTTTAATGCTAGTTTATAGATTGCATTATTTATGGTTAAATTTCAAA
>NW_003557610.1:0-1249 GCF_000090795.2 Amphimedon queenslandica
TTGGTGGTATTTCTTTACCCCAAAGATAATAGCGAGCGCCTCCTTATCGAGTTGTGAATACTTTCTCTCAGTCAAAGTAAGAGAACGAGAGGCAAATCCTACTGGACGCTCTTCTCCGTCTGGCATCTTGTGTGCTAAGACCGCCCCCACACCATATGGTGAGGCGTCACATGAGAGAACTAGAGGCAAATTAGGATCAAAATGAACTAAGACTCGAGACGATTTGAGTAGTTCTTTAATAGAACGAAATGCTGTCTCTTGTGGTTCCTCCCAAGACCAAGCCTTGTTCTTTTGGAGTAGGCTGTACAATGGTGATAGTACTGTGGCTAAGTCCGGTAAAAACTTGCCATAATAGTTGACCATTCCCAGGAAAGAACGCAACTCACTGACATTAGTGGGCGATGGAGCATTAGATATAGCTGCAACCTTTGTATCAGAAGTACTCAACCCTTTCGAGCTGATGACATGCCCTAAGTATTCTACAGAAGACAAGAGGAAACTGCATTTCTCCTTCTTCAGTCGCATTCCAGACTCTGCTAGTCTCCTTAATACCTCTGACAAACGAGCGAGATGCTCCTCCTCTGATTGACCTGAAATTAATATGTCATCTAGATACACACAGACCCCTGGAATACCCTGCAAAAGAGTATCCATAACCCTCTGGAAAATAGATGGGGCTGATGCTATACCAAATGGCAAACGGTTATACTGAAATAATCCCTTATGGGTATTAACAATAGTGAACTCACGTGAGTCTTCTTCTAACTCAACCTGCTGATACGCATGAGATAAATCCAACTTCGAGAAAGTCTGACCACCTGAGAGTGACGCGAAAAGGTCCTCAATCCGTGGAAGTGGATATTTATCGAGACTTGCTACTCTGTTAGTTGTAACTTTGTAGTCACCACAAATACGTATGGTACCATCTCCTTTAGGCACGGGCACAATAGGAGCAGCCCAATTAGAAAATCGCACAGGCTCAATGATACCTTCCCTGAGTAATCGATCCAATTCATCCTCGATTTTCGACTTCAATGAGTATGGAACGGGACGAGCCTTATGAAAAATAGGTGTAGCTTGGGGACTGACGTGTATTTTGGCTTTCACCCCTAGTACAGTGCCAAGTCCCTCATTAAATACTTCGTTAAATCGATTCAAAACATCCTGCAATGAACGATTGCTCTCCACTTTAAATATATGCTGCCAATCCAGCTTTAACCCTGACAACCAGTTTCTTCCAAGAAGTGGA
>NW_003557611.1:0-1249 GCF_000090795.2 Amphimedon queenslandica
TGAGATGTTTTCTACCAGCATTCAACCAACAGAGACTGTATTAACCAGCAGTGAATTGATAGACAGCTTCTCCACTGTCCAACCAACTGAGATGCTTTCTACCAGTAGTCTACCAATAGAAACTGTATTAACCAGCAGTGAATCAACAGACAGCTCCTCCAGTGTCCAACCAACTGAGATACTTTTTACCAGTAGTCTACCAATAGAGGCTAGCTCAGTACATTTTCCCCTTTCTTCTGGTGTTATGCCTCATCAGACTAATGTATTACCAGAACCATGTGGTTCAGGAGGAGGATGGACAAGACTAGCATATCTGGATATGTCTAATGCTACACAGAACTGTCCTTCTGGGTTTAAACTGTACCAGTCAGGAGGAGTTAGAACTTGTGGTAGACCAGCAACAAGCAGTGGTGGCTGTGTTTCAGTTCAGTTCCCATCTAATGGTATCAGCTATTCTCAGATATGTGGTAGAGTAACAGGATATCAATATGGATCAACTGATGCTGTTAGTGAATCTGTTAATAACATCAATTCCCATTACCTTGATGGTGTTAGTATCACTCGTGGGTCTCCTCGTCAACATGTCTGGTCACTGTATGCTGCTATCTCTTCAGATTACAATAATAGTATTAACATTTGTCCTTGTGCTGGTGGTACTAGTCCACAGTCTTTTGTTGGTAACAATTACTTTTGTGAGGCTGGTATTCCAGGCACTCAAATAGCACAAATTCTCTACACATCTGATCCACTCTGGGATGGTCAAGGTTGTGATTCTCTTGAATCACCTTGTTGCAATGTTCCTGGTATCCCATGGTTTCACAGAGACTATGGTAGCACTACCACTACTGACTATATTGAGTTGAGGGTCTGTGGAGATGAAGGAACAAATAATGATGATGCTCCTGTTAGTTATTATGAGATTTACATCAAGTAGAATTGTTGTACATCATTTAAGATCGTTATGCCATTTATGCTTTAACGTTTGTATCTCATAGATAGAATTAGCTATTAGCTTTGTTTGTTATGTTTCTGCATGTGAGCTCCTTCTGTGTATTATCTTCTATACTTTTATGGTTTAATGATAGGACTTTTTTTATCAAAACAAGTTTTTGGTGGTGTGTTTTGTGTTTTTCCTTAGCATGACAATGCCGGATGTCTGGAGTGGCTATTGTCTCTTCTCTTCTTAATTTTTCCAGTTTTTGGAAAGAACGTTTGGAGAGTATTATTCAGATTTTTGCATATTTTTTTT
>NW_003557612.1:0-1248 GCF_000090795.2 Amphimedon queenslandica
AAACAAATGATTCTGGAATCTGCCCTTCACAATTTCATGCCAATTGATCATCAATTTGTACATACTGTGCTTTGCAATTTCCACAAAATTAATTATATACAAATAACAAATTAACAATACATATATAAAATGTGTTATACAAATGATGTCCTGCTCTAGTGCTCTGTACCCTTCTTTCCTTTTTAGGTCACTATTCTATTGTTTATTTCTGTAACGAGTATAATCACAGTCAGTGCTGCATTTCTACTTGGGCCAGGTACTTGCTTGCATTTATCACCACATACTTTATTAAATTATTCACCTTCTGCCTCTGCCTCTCTAGTCTTATTAGGTAGAACCCTGATGGGGTACATTGGTTTAATTGCAGGCTACCGCCTATATAATAGAAAGATAATCCTACCCTACTGTACTTGTACATTAGTAATTTGATGGTTGATGCATATTTTAGCAAAACATCATTTATATGGATGCAGGACAGCATTATTCATCCTGCTTGATGTGTTAGTTTGGCCATGAGTTTATTTAGCCTTTAAGTGACAATTTACAAAACATATCACAAAATGTTTATTAAAGTTGTGTTATTGGATTTGTTTTGTTGAAACAAACACCGTTAATGGTAATTTAAAACAAGTTATCTTTTAAAGACAACACTCATGTTTTTATTAAAAGGATTATATATATGGGTGCTTGACCATGTATGCTGTTTACACAGGTGTCTAGGTACATGCACACTGAAACTGAAATTAGGCGCAATCTTTTATGAAGTTAATGCGGCATAACAAAATGCAGGCATGCAGCAACATCCAAATTAGTATAAATATGAAGCAGCTAGTGTATAGTTTTGTCACTGAGTTTTGCAAGCTATAGCATGAAAAACTTTGTGTTACTAGCTCTTGCTCTCTCATTCTTTCTATCCTGTGGAATTACCTATGGAAAATATGTGAAAGTGTCTAATTGCAAAGTAAATACTGGATGTATTGTTTTATGTTTTCTTTCTCTTGCACAGAATGTTTCTGAGAGTTGCTTGTATCAATATCATGCTAGAATGGAGTTAGGCAAAGGAGAAAAGGTATCCATATCTGCAAAAGTGGATATCTCTTGTGAATCAGGTCAGCAATGTTAACACTGTAGCAAGTAGGTATTTTTCACTTTCATTCATTAAGAATTTAAATTTATATTTAGTACATATTCCATTTATTTCTTGCAGTTGGTACATTTAACAATGAACTATCAATTCGTTCTTGCATG
>NW_003557613.1:0-1248 GCF_000090795.2 Amphimedon queenslandica
TTATACATTCATCTCACTTTAATTAGATTTTGCAATTATAAAACCGAAGCATATAGTACACTGAAATTGGGAAATACAATGAGATTAAATCAATAAACAAAAATGATGAATGAGTAACAATAGCTAATAGTAAAATTTTAAGAGACTATACGACTGTGAATGATTGATGGAATGAATAAATAATAGTAGTTAGCTGAATAATGATAATAAAGATTAAAAATATAATAATTCTATAAGTCATGCAGAATGAATAATAATAATTAGAAAATAACAGTGATAAAGTAAAAAAACAAAGACTGGAATTCCCAGACAATGGTCCACTTTGCCATCTATGTTGAACTTGGGGGGTACAGCCATGATAGCACTTTAAAATAACTTGACTTGTCCCTTGACTGCATGAAGGCACACTGAGCTAATGTTGAGTGTGTTGACTGCTCAGTAGTTAGATCTAGTAGTAGTCTGTTTTCTCATTATCACAGGCAATGGTTGCATGTTCACAAAAGTTGAAGAGAATAGCTCAAGAGGATATCAGCTTATCTGTAGATCTCAGTCAACTGTCATAAAATACAGGCTAATATTATCGACATAGTGATCACAAGCATCAGCTTACCTGCATGTACTGAAACTGCAAGGATGATAAAGTTCCTATCAAAGACTCAAATAGAGCTGGTAAATTTCTCTCCTGATGCATAGCTATCATTCTTGCAGAAAGATCCGTATAGTTTCCGTGTTGTTCCGTACTTCAATACAGATCCGCGAGCGTTCCGCGTTGATCCGCATTTCAGCCTGATCCGCATTTGATCCGCGTGGATCCGTATTTCAGGCAGGCCCGGTTAATTGGCATATCTCCCCAGCGCTGCCGCTCATCCCAAACGAAGATCTTATTCTACATCTCTGATCTGAGAGCTCATCGGGCTTCCTGTATCCATTCTCACTAACTTTAATCTCTTCCCACTAAGGTGGTACTCTCCTCAACAGAGGAGGCAACAAATTAAAAGAAGAAGAAGATTAAAAATTACGGAGTACATTTACGGTTTAGATTACTGTCCTAATAACCCCGCCCATTAATAAAGAGTTAAAATGGTTCCTGTACTATCATCAGTCAGTACTGATCCTTTAGTCTACTTCTTCTTGTTCTCTCTTTATCTGATATCAACCAGTAACTGTCAATATACGGAATCAGTAAAGTAACCTTTTAATAACCAATAATATATGAACTGAACTATCTTTCTCTCTCTCTCTCTCTCT
>NW_003557614.1:0-1248 GCF_000090795.2 Amphimedon queenslandica
TTTTATAGATGATGATCCTGCTAGTCAGATATTCCAGCATTACAGTGATAGAATATCACAAGTATCTCTCACTGATAGTTGTATCCAGTTGTTATATAGAGAAGGATTAATCACTGAGGATACACAAAGGAAGATTGAGAGATGTGGTAGCTCATTAAGTGATACATTAAGAGAATTAATGATTGCAGTATCTGATGATCACAGTAAACTGAGGTCACTAGGAAATATATTAATGGAATTAGAAGAAACTAAACCTTTAGCTCAAGATATTATCAAAGATTGTGGTAGGAGTGACAGTATAACTAAGTTCTTATTATGTTTTTTTTATAGATGAAATTATTAACAAACCAGGGACTACAGCTGCAGTTAGACCAGATACCATTAGTACAGTCAATGAGTTATCTACTGCAAATGCAACAGTATCAGCTTCAGGTATAATTAGTCTAAATTGATTATTACTGAATAATATTTATTTTTTATTAGCTGGTAAATTCTTTTTCAATGCAGCACATCAGTCTATGTTTGATGAGGTCAGAGGTCACTTTGGTATTCTTCGTCATAAAATAGTTCCATTAATTACTAAATCAATTTCATCAGTCGAAGAATTGAAGTCATTCCTTCAACTATCCTTCCCTGAATTGAGTGCTGAGCTGTCTAATGCTGAGAGCATTAACAACATTATGAATGTTGTAGTAAAAAAATGCCGAGTCAATAATATCTCAATGATTAAAATAATTGTAATACGCTTTGAAATCACTGAAGCAAAACCACTGATATCAGAATATGAAGAAGAAGTGAAGACACTTTGCGGATCGTTAAAGGATTTCATTAGTCAGAATAAGCCTGAACATTTCAATGATTTTGAAACAATTCAGTTTACTTTGGGATGGGAACCAGAGGAGCACTCACTTGATGACATACGTAATCTCTTAGAGGAAGCATTTAAAGAATTAAACAAGAGGATTATTGTACGAAGCATTCATCAAGGAAACTCCATCATTATCATCTGTTATGCTCCACATCATTTACTAGCTGCTCTTCTCTTGAAAGCACAAGACAACCTAACTGTCTTGATGAAGGAATTCAGTTTAATTAGACTGACCATTGGCCACTACACTGTCTATGATGAAAGGATCAAAGTATAAGATACTGTAACTGTATGAGACCTTGTTTAATATTATGTACTGGTTATAGGTAATGAATAATGAGTGTCTTGCAGAGGAGATTAAACTAGCTGATGGAGAGGAA
>NW_003557615.1:0-1248 GCF_000090795.2 Amphimedon queenslandica
AAGGTGTGACAACCGAAAGAATGAGTAGTCTTCAATGGAGATCAGTTCAATCCTGTACCTGCCGAACATCACCTCAGGCTCATCCTGACCCTGAGGCCAATAAGGATAGCAAAGAAAAACTTAATACATGAATATTAATATCTACAATACAGACTAGCCTCTATATAATGGATACTTAAACAATTTGGCTATAAAAGATTGATTCTGACTTCAATTTTTCAGGTTTTGGCCCTTTCCTGAAAATGGCCAATTTTTTGAAAAGCCCATGTTTTTTCCAAAAAATGGCCCTGAAATCACCCCATATTTTTTTATTACACTTTCTGATACATATTGATGTACTTATGCTGTGTAGAAAGTTTGAGCTGATTCTGACTTCAATTTTTCGAGTTATGGCCATTTTCAGTTAAAAACAGCCAATTTTTGAAAAATACCCAAGGCTATAGCCCATGGTTTTTTTCCAAAAAATGGCTCAGAAATCACCCTAAATTTTTATCTATATACACATGTAGTGTACACATGTATATACACATACACATGTGTATATACATACCGACTATACACATGTAGTGTATAGTTGGTTTCAGTTGAGTTTGACCACTGACCCACCCTTATAACTTCTTTATTATTTATGCTAGCAATTTGAAACTTGGTATAGTTGCAAAACGGGTTCTTCCGAAAATCTGTACCAATTTTGGAGTCTCTAGGTACTCTGGAAGGCTCTCAAAGGGTTCTTCCGGTCAACATGAAAGGGAGCCGCCATGATGTTTCATGACGTGAAGCTTCGTGAATATCATTTGCATCTCATTAAATATGTCAATAATCATGTTTTTATCATTTAAAAATCAAATAAAGCAAAAGGATCACTCCAGGCCAAGATATAATTGAACTAGAAGACTTTGCACTCCAGAAAGAAGTCTCACTTAGTCTACTGTACCTCTCTAAGCCTTCGTTATTTGTCTTCACCATTGCCGCTTAGAAACTCCGTTGAAATTTTGCATCTCTTGATTCTTTCTTCAGGTAAATAGCAAGCACAAAGGTCCTTCATGTCAATTGCAGGGCTAGCAGTGACCAAAATAGGATAATAAACAAGTTACAACAAGAAGAAAGGAGCATGATGAAGTTTCCAGCCATTTTATTTGCGTGTGGGTGGGGCTACACGTGACGTTTTGATCATAGATAATAGAGTACGAGTACATTTACTCTAATATCTATGTTTTGATGATGAAAACATCCAGTCAAACTCACCTG
>NW_003557616.1:0-1248 GCF_000090795.2 Amphimedon queenslandica
TTGACATATTAAAACATCAAAACTAAATGAACAATAATAGTAACAGTCACCTACCATACTTGAAATGGTCACTACAGACTTTAGAATACTTGCTGGGCTGCCATTTATCTCTTCTAATGGCAGCAATCCACTTTGATTTCCTTTCTTGGTCTTTGGGAAATGAAAAAAACCTAGTATTGTGCTTCCCTTGTCGATTGTGGCACTGATACACACAGCAAGTAATGGGCATTTTGACGTAAAAAATGGCGGATTGAAATATTTCGAAATTTTTTCTTTAATCAGTACACATATACGGTATCACAAACTAATTCTCGCCTAAAGGGGTCTATACACCGAGGTAGAGGTTTCTATGGTATTTATTAACAAAGCAACCCAGCTGCAAGGTTAATAAATGCCATAGAAACCATCACTGAGGTGTATAACCTACCATGATGCTTGAATAACAACTATACTATATCCCAACTGAGTTTGACACCAGCCGCTTGGAATTTGAAAAATGTAGCCATATGTCACTAATGACATCTTATAATGATATTCATAGAAGCATGGCCGATATTTTACAGGTGCCTAGTTGGCCTGTATTTCACTTTTAAATGGCCTTTGTTTGTTCTGATAAGCAGTACAATAGCTTCTGGAGTCAACTAGTCTTCATATTGGCCATTATTATCAAAAGATCTTGCTCTGTTAGCTTTTTAAAAGAAGAATTATCAGTTTGGGCGCTCGACCACATGTTCTTATGTAAACTATGACATAGATAAATTGTCATAAAACGTCATTTTGGTATGCCATTGGGTTTATAGGGAGAACCCGGTTCTCAGGGTTCCCAAGGGCTGAGAGACCCAAGACCTGAGATCCTGTGATGGCATTGGGCGACTAAGAACCTGTGAAAGTTTCATCCTTATCCCACATTCCTATAAAAAGTTATTCTAGTTTTTCTTGGGTCAAACTCAGTTGGGATATAGTATACCAGCTGCTGATAATAAGACCACAGTTGACATACATACAACATATCAAACAGGCTAGGCCAGTAAAGAATCAACCAAGAAATTGGAAACTGATCATGTGATCCCATTCAAATCAATGTAAGTGGGCGCGGACAGACTTTGTAATCATCTTTCTCCTAATCTTCTTCGGCCGCTTCGTTGAAATGGCCAAGAGAACTGCCTGATTATATGTAGCTGGAAGCAAACTTCAAGCCAATTATACAGCTTTAACTGTTACTGTAGGTTTACTCCATCATCTGAAGTT
>NW_003557617.1:0-1248 GCF_000090795.2 Amphimedon queenslandica
ACCGTATAATGGGTAATTTTAGAGGTGGTAAATTTCTAAATTTTGGTGATTGGTGGCTTTTAATTTGGCAAATTTGTGGCCACATGCCATTGAGCATGCGTATAATGGCTCAAAATGGCAGATTTTAAATTTGGTGAATGGCTATCAAAACACCAAATTTGCCAGATTTAATTATAGAAAATATTATATAGATTTAATTATTAATTATATTTATTTATAGAAAATTTTTGCATAATTTTATTGGTCACAATTACAATTATTACTTTTTTTCATTAGCTATTTCTTATCGTAACTGTCAAGTCTATGATAAAGCAGTTGCTGCATATTTAAAAGCATCAGATGCTTATTATGATAATAATTCGTATCCTAATAATAATGCTAATATAATAATGATAATAATAGGTTTAATAATGCCTTGTATAAAATATTAACACAGTTATTGTCCTTAGCATAATGACAGCATTTATCATTCTGGCAAGTAAGTTTTTAAAATTATTATTATTAGTTAAATTATTAATTAATTAATCAGGAGTCTTGAACAAGCTGCTAATGTTTCTCGGGTAAGTTTGTTGCTATGTATGTATACATTACATGACTATACATGATTATTTTCTAGGATGCTAAGGATTTATTAAATGCTGGACAGTACATGAGTAAAGCCTGGTAGGTCTAAAGTATACTTGCACATGTATGCATAATGTACATGCATTTTGCATCTATAGTATTTGTTGTACATTGTAGTTATTTTTATGAGTGTGCAACAGGCAATTAACCCAATTTGTCCTTTGTTAATTTTTTCTGGGCATGAGTTTTGAATTACAATTGTCAAACATTTACTGTATAAAGCTAATTTTGTACCCCTAAAATACTATTTACACATACATGTACATGTAACCTCAAAAATTATTGTTGATTAAGTAACCAGAAATAGCTATATAATGTATATTGTACATTGTTCATGTACGATACATATACCATTTTAATAATAATTGAAATTATTAACTTATAGTGAACGGTTCAATGAAAGTGGTTATCCTGATACTGGAGGTCAAGTACTAGCTAAAGCAGCAATGTAGGTCCTTATTCACATGTATATTATACTATCGTTATTTTATTCATATTTTCATGCATGTTTCCTAAAATGTCTCATTTTGCAATTTTACATTTTATTTGTAAAAAGGTTCCAAAAAGTTTTTTATTGTAATTTTGTGGGAGTTAAGGCAAAGAATTTTTGCATTCATGTTCAAA
>NW_003557618.1:0-1247 GCF_000090795.2 Amphimedon queenslandica
AAGGTCTAAATAGTCATCATGACTCGACTATTGATAGTACCCAATAAGTATGTCGGTCCTATACTATATCCCAGTTCAGTTTGGGACGGAAGTGGAAGCAGCTGCGTGGAATTTGAAAAATGTATCTACGTCACAAAAAATGACGTATTTTAATGATATTCATAGAAGTATGGCGGCTGTGTTGTTTCACTCTTAAAACAGTCTTGCTCTTCCTGATAAGCAGTACAATAGCTACTGGAGTCAACTAGTCTTCATAATGGCCATCATTATCAGAAGATCTTGCTCTGTTAGCTTTTTAAAACAAGAATTATCAGTTTGGGCGCTTGACCACATGTTCTTATGTAAACTATGACGTAGATAATTTGTCATAAAACGTCATTTTGGTATGCCATTGGGTTTATAGGGAGAACCCGGTTCTCAGGGTTCCCAAGAGTTGAGAGACCCAAGATTTCACAGATTTTGATGGACTTTGGCGACTAAGAACCTGTGCAAGTTTCATCCTTATCCCACATTCCTATAAAAAGTTATTCCAGTTTTTCTTGTCCCAAACTTAACTGGGATATAGTATACTTGCCATAGGTTGACATAAAACATGTTGTTACGACATATTAAACACGTTGTTACGACGTTTTTATGTCGTGTCGACATAAATCACGTCAACACGACGTCATAAGGTAGGGATATAATTTTGAAACATTTGGCTTGCCATACGCCCATGCTCGCCCCAAATATCTATGGTTAGTCTCGCGGGGCCAGACTCCACCCCTTTTTGTCATTTGGGTAGGCGGGATGGAGAAAAAGAAATGGACCTTATTCAATGAAATTTTTCTAATTAACGCGCACCTGAGTTGGTGGTAAAATGGCGGATTTTTGTAGGAAAGACAGGCTGAGCAATCTTCTCTTTTTATCCAGCCATTCTAGCTGTGAGAACCACTTTGAGCTGTCCTTTTGTTTCAGTATACTCTATTTATTTCTTCTGTAAGCTCATTGGTTGCTGTTCTGGCTTTTATCATAGGAATATTCTTACTCATTGGCAATTCCCGTTTTTCTAAATTTTGCTTTCAGGAGCCAGGGCGCTTGCCCCTCCATTGCTATGAAGACAGAAGTGTATTCAGCTGAGTCCTATGACTAGTGTCTATCATCAGACTTAGTCTCAGTCCATCAGAACCAAGGTACGGTGGAATAACTCACTCAGTTGTCATGTTGCAAGCTGGAGTGTGGATGATTATGACCATCTTTTCACTTCT
>NW_003557619.1:0-1247 GCF_000090795.2 Amphimedon queenslandica
AATCCTGGTGCCTAGGTGGTGACCAATCATCCGGATGGTACTGAGGGCATCCTGACTCCAACCACCCAAAGACTCCACTGCCATGGGAAGAAAGGAAACCCCTACTCTTTGGCAGTTGGCAAGATGGACAGAACGCTTTCTCTGTTCAGCAACAGACAAAGCAGACCCCTGAACAGAAGCAGCTTGCTGAATAACTTGAACTTGTAGAGGGGACACAACCGTAACGTCCAAAGCAGCAGGGCGACCGTGGAGCCAGGAGGGAAGGAAGCCATCAGCAGGACGGCTGAGAGAGTCAGGCACAAGGTACGGGATCTCCCTGCGAGGGGAGAGGGCAGCAGCTTGGGCTGCAGAAAAAATAACATCCCGTAAAGCATTATACCTAGAAACTCTCTCCGTGCTGCCTCCACATGCTAAAGCATGATCACCAAAAGCATCAGCAGGACGAGAGCAAATATTATTATTATTATTATTATTATTATGAAAGAAAAGGGCAACAAAAAGAGAGGAAATATATAGAAAAAGGAGGAGAGGGAGAACCCGAGAGATTATTATTATTACTATCATTTTTTTTAATGTTTAAAAAAGAATAATAATAAATTAATTTTTAAAAAATTAAATTATGTAAAGTTAGCATAAGTACTGTGTAGGTTCAAGTACATTGAAATCGCTTCATATATTGAACTGTATTGATTCTAAATTACACAATCGTTTATTATTATTATTATTATGATAACTATCATTATTATTATTATTATATTAATTAAATTAAAATTAATTAAATAAATAATAATAATTATGAAAATACAATTATAATTATTATTTAAAATTATTATTATTATTATTATTATTATTATTTATTATTATTATTTATTGTGTTATTAGTTTATTATTATTAATTATTATTATAGTTTTTGTTATTATTATTATTATTATTATTATTATTTTGTTGATGATATTCTGTTAAAAAAAAAAAAAAAATTATGAAAATATTATTATTATTTGTGTATACATAAAAAAGATTAAAATAATGTTATGTCATTTTCAATAGTGTGTTGTCAATTTATTTGAAAAAAAAGGAAGACCTCACATGGATAAGTTTACTTTTCCAGATAACAAACATACTGAACATGCCTTTTGTGTATTACTACTGTTCATCATTACATTGCATCATCTTGTACCCAAAGAAACAAATCTTATTTTGAAGATACTCCTTCTTTGGAGTCTGAGGTTGCACTTGATATATTTGG
>NW_003557620.1:0-1247 GCF_000090795.2 Amphimedon queenslandica
TATTAGATGAACTGGAATAATTAATGAACTGATTATACTAGAGGAGAGTATTATTATAATAGCTGTAGTGTACTTTAATGGTAAGACTGGGACTGTATATTAGTAATAATAATAATATAATGTCATTTATACCTTATTAATGAATTTAATTACTGTTATTATTTATTATTAGTAATATCATTTTTATTCTTTTTCTTATTTTCTTTTCTTTAGATTGGAGCCCATTGGTGTTATTTATCAAGTAATTATTAATACATTATTGTTGTTGTTATTATTATTTATTGTTGTTATTGTTTGTTGTTGTTATTATTGATTATTGTTGTTATTATTATTTATTGTTATTATTGTTTATTGTTGTTGTTAGTCCCCCCAGTATTTGCAGTATGGTACTCCGTTAAGTGGAAGAGAATATTTATCAACAAGAGAAAACAAGTAAACAAAACTGTAAACAACAACAACACTTGTATCTGCCACTAAAAGTCTCAGTTTTACGATAAAAACAGATCAGCATAAACCAGGACAAAATGACTGAAACTTTACATGTACAACACATAATGTATCATTTATAATACTGTATAGTGCAAAATTTTGAGGACTGTAAATTTTGTGATTTTTTGAAGATTTGCAAAAATTGCTTCTGCGAAAAATCAAATTATTACAGTACAAGATGATTCAACATAGATTTTTAGGCAAATTTGCAAAATTTACAGCCCTTGAAAATTTTCCGCTATACACTATTAGCAGGTGGTGATTTCCCTTCATTATTGTAATTAGGTTGACTCCAGTATCAGACGCTAATCAATCAGTGATACAATTACATTTATTATTAGAAGAATCACTACCAGAACCAACTGACATCATCTATAACACGTGCAGGTATATTAATAGTCTATTAACCTTAATATATTAACCAGTTAACCCAACGGAGAAAATGCAGATAGGACCGTCTAACTATTATTAAAGTTAAATAGCCTATAATCTTAATTGAAAGTGGGTGTAGTCACAATGAATAAAATGGCGGCTATCAGCAAGTCTGAGCTTATTTGGAGCAAACGGTCAGCAAGATAAGACTAAACTGCTGTCCAAAGACTTCTCTAGTATCAAGGAAGGTTATACAGTACATTAATAGAGTGGCTTAGGGGCCGAGCCTCCTTCAATTGTTTTACATTCTTCTAGTTAACCTTAATATATTAACCAATTAACCCTCTCTCTCTCTCTCTCTCTCTCTCCCTCTCTCTCTCTCTCTC
>NW_003557622.1:0-1247 GCF_000090795.2 Amphimedon queenslandica
CACTTCAAAATTTTTTACAAATAAAACATAAATATTACATTACTATACCTTGAGTCCTCTTCATCTCTCTCCACTCCCAGTAGAGCCTCTCTTATCCCTGGCTGCATGTATAGCTGCTGCAGGACTGTATTCATGTAACAAGTGAAGCATTCTTAAGACCATTCTTAAGACAAGCATTCGTAAGACCAACATAACCACAGGAACATCTGCCAATAGTGAGTGGACAAAACTAAAGTATGGTAGAGTAGTGGAAGAGAAAGAGAGAGAATTAGAGAGAAAGTGAGAGAGTGAGAGAGATATATACATATATCTCCCTTCTTCTCTCACCTCCCATTCTTCATGAAGAGTTCATTGGTCTCCAGCTGTGGTGCATTGCTATCAACATATTGGTTACACACTTCAAGTTAGCAAGACAGTCGGTTGAGAGCTCAATGAGGAGATCATAGGCAGCAACTCTAGCAGCAACATCACTACACCTAATGGAGGAAAAACAACAACAACAACAACAACAATAATAATGATACAACAGTCATTATTGAAAGAACAAGTACATGTACATATATGTATAACAATAGATTAAAGTATCACAAATGTCACTCTACAATTCCCACAGTAACTATACAGTAAATCCACAACTCAGCTACCACATACATGTACTACTCTTGGTATGGGGTATGTCATATCTTTTTAAAAAACATGTTTATTTTACATGTTTTATTAAAGGAAAGCTGAATAATCAAAAGCTTATTGTGACTCACTTTGATTCAATGTTTAGTATACCCTTAGCCTCAAAATCTCTTGATTGTGAGACCAAATGTGAGGCTAGGAATAGGCTAGTAAATTTGGTACCAAAGTATCAGTATAGGAGGACTTATCAATACCTAAAAAAAGAAAAAGGGGTAACAAAATATTTGTATCACAAACAAGAAGTGTCTATAACTTATAAGCTCTTTGAAACTTACACATGCATATACAATGTATTCTTGGCTTATATATTGATGTACCTTAGAGTGACTTTTAATTGCGGGTACTAAATTTCGCAATTTTAGCACGAGGTAGATTTTGCTGGTATTAAAAATTGCAATTAAGTAATTATTACTAATAGTTATATGGGATCATGATGTCATTATTAATAATTACGCGTATTAATAATTACAACTTTAAACCCTAACGCAAAATTCACAATTAATAGTACCCATATTTAAAAGTAACCTTAAGGTACATGTACATGAGTTGACATGTACATA
>NW_003557623.1:0-1246 GCF_000090795.2 Amphimedon queenslandica
CTCTCATCAAGTGCAAGTTAGTAAGTTGTATGAATGAAACTGAGTCTAGAGGACAATTAAGAGCTACAGCAAATCAGAATGCCCTTCAAATTAATAAAAATACTTTCATTACACAATACAAAGGGCCTGCTAACTCGCAGTTCTTAATTCTTGAGATTTTCCAGACTAAGACTTGCTGCACTTGATTGAGAGAAGGCTTTACTGTAAGGAGCTGAATTTTTGGGGTAGCATACTTATCTTTTTAAGTTCTTTCAATAAATCTGTTGCTGGTACAGTGTCTTGAGATGTAAACAGCTTCTTTTTCAGAGCAACCTTCACACTGGTAGCCATTTAACTAAACAGGTGTGGTTTACCTTGTTCTAAAAATAGTAAACTTATTAAGCTATGCAGGCTACAGTGATTTTAATTAAATGCGTGGGTGTTGCGCGCTCCTACCCTTCCCTTTTTCTTTTATGGGCTCCTGATATTAATTAATTAATTTATTAATTATTATTATTAATTATTATTAATACCTGTCATAGATACCATTGGGTCATAAGGTATGGTCTTTCCTTTATGCTGGACAGTACTAAGACCAGGAGGAATAACTTGAAAATCAAACATACCTACACACGTGTACATGTACAAGTAAATTTAATAATAGTACATTTTCTGATGCATATACATGTACTTATGTTGTGTAGAAAGTTTGAGCTGATTCCAACCAAGTGTGGAAATTATACAAATCTTTAAAGTTACTCCAATCAGGTCAAAATCCCTGTACAGGGATTTTGGCCAAATTTCACAAAAATTGAAAAGGTGAGAACTCATCAATTTTATTACATTTTCTGATACATATACATGTACTTATGTTGTGCAGAAAGTTTGAGCTGATTCCAATCACATTAATATTTTTTATGAATTTTTAAAATTGCTCCAAAATTGGACAAAAGTCCCTGTACTATAGTACAGGGATTTCAGCCAAATTTCACAAAAATTGAAAAGGAGAGAATTCCTCAATTTTATTACATTTTCTAATACACATACATGTTCTTATATTGTTTAGAAAGTTTGAGCTGATTCCGATCACATTTGGATTTTTTACAAATTTCTAAAGTTGGTCAAAAATCTGGCCAAAGACTATGCTAACATTCAGCTAACCATTAAACTTATATTCAGTATTAATTAACCCCATCAGTTCTGCAGTATATCCATACACTACTTCTCCTTTATCCTCTGAAACGGCAGCCATCTTTACTCTTCGTAT
>NW_003557624.1:0-1246 GCF_000090795.2 Amphimedon queenslandica
CTCTCAATTTTTCATTCTCTTCTCTGTCTACTTGTACGTGTACATGTACATTTTATCTCTTTTCTCTTTCTTCCCATTCCCTCCTTATTTTTTTGTCTCGGGTCCTCCTCTTCATTATTATTTCTGGATCAAAGGCTCAAAGTTGTACTGGTCTCGATTAATCAAGAGACACAACAGAAGGAAAGCCACTGTACTGCCAGTAATAGGAGGAGCTAGCCAGAGGATGAAGGACAGGGAGGGAGGACTACTCACTAGAGCTGTGAACCGGTTATAGGTTAACTGGTTAACCGACTGGTTGTAGCATAATTTCAGGTTATCAGTTATTTTTAACTATAACCGGTTCTATAAAATTAATGATTTTATGCACTGTGAAGTTAAAATTTAATCAAATTTCAAGCAGAAACACTTCTAATTTCTAGTAAATTGACGTTTGTGACCCACAAGACAATGCAATATATCATTGAAAGAGCATATAAGTTGTGTTGGTCAACTAAATCAAACTCTACAATTTATTATTTATTGTAATTCTTACTATTCTTACTTATTTATAGTAGTATTATTAAGTTTCATTCAACATTCAGTTAACCAATTAACCGTCAGTTATTGGTGACCAGTTAACCGGTTATGCTAAAGGGTCCAGGTTCACAGCTCTACTACTCACCAAACGATCTTCATCGTTATTCATTTTGTGTCATAACCGAGGAAGAGCTCCTTGAAGATACAAGTAGTTTTTGTGGAAGACTGAACTTGGTTAGATGTACAGGAATTAAAAAGACTTCATTAATTTAATATTATGTACAGTTGTGACAGTGTTAATTAGTAGCTGAATAGAGTCAGTTAAATATTTACAGTTGATAAGTGTTAATTTGTGTGTTGGCAGTAATCTTATAATTTATGTAAACTTTTATTAGGCTTTTATATGATGTACATGTATATAGCCGTACGGCAGTCTTGAGCCGTACGGTTACCTGAGGCTAGCCTCACTTTTGTTACTTGTTGCTAATAATGCTTTTTGTTCTTTGGACATGTTATTTTAAGTTTGATTTTTGTAAGACTTGGGTGTGTGTGATTTTACAGAAGAGATTTCTTTAAACTGAACCTGACCCGTTACATACTTGGTGGCAGCGGTGGGATACCTCGGAACAGTCGTAGAGGATATCCACGTAGCCAGGGAGAGGTGAATGCAGAGAGAAAGAAGCGCACTGACAACGTACAGACTCAGAGACTTGTCACGTCAGGATCAGAG
>NW_003557625.1:0-1246 GCF_000090795.2 Amphimedon queenslandica
GATTTCTCAGTTCTGTTTTTTTCTAAATGTCTAGGTGGCCCACGTGCATATGTCTGCAAAATTTCAGCTTTGTAGCTTTGTAACTTTGCAAGAAAAAAATTTATTTGTGTATAAGCACATTTCGTGCAGTGGTCCCTTGTAACTAAAAAAAATCTATTTTTTTCTCTAATTGTTTTTAATTGGGTTTCAAGTGTTTTTCCGGGCCCCTGGGGTCTAAACAGTAGGAAAAGTCCAAAACATGGGCCAAATCGGTTTATTTGGCAAAGTTAGCTATTGGACGTTTTCCGTCTATATGGCCTATAAGAGCCGAATATCGGCAACTTTTCCGGGGCTAACTTTTTCCCTATGGGAGATTTCTCAGTTCTGTTTTTTTCTAAATGTGTAGGGGGCCCACGTGCATATGTCTGCAAAATTTCAGCTTTGTAGCTTTGTAACTTTGCAAGAAAAAAATTTATTTGTGTATAAGCACATTTCGTGCAGTGGTCCCTTGTAACTAAAAAAAATCTATTTTTTTCTCTAATTGTTTTTAATTGGGTTTCAAGTGTTTTTCCGGGCCCCTGGAGTCTAAACAGTAGGAAAAGTCCAAAACATGGGCCAAATCGGTTTATTTGGCAAAGTTAGCTATTGGACGTTTTCCGTCTATATGGCCTATAAGAGCCGAATATCGGCAACTTTTCCGGGGCTAACTTTTTCCCTATGGGAGATTTCTCAGTTCTGTTTTTTTCTAAATGTCTAGGTGGCCCACGTGCATATGTCTGCAAAATTTCAGCTTTGTAGCTTTGTAACTTTGCAAGAAAAAAATTTATTTGTGTATAAGCACATTTCGTGCAGTGGTCCCTTGTAACTAAAAAAAATCTATTTTTTTCTCTAATTGTTTTTAATTGGGTTTCAAGTGTTTTTCCGGGCCCCTGGGGTCTAAACAGTAGGAAAAGTCCAAAACATGGGCCAAATCGGTTTATTTGGCAAAGTTAGCTATTGGACGTTTTCCGTCTATATGGCCTATAAGAGCCGAATATCGGCAACTTTTCCGGGGCTAACTTTTTCCCTATGGGAGATTTCTCAGTTCTGTTTTTTTCTAAATGTCTAGGTGGCCCACGTGCATATGTCTGCAAAATTTCAGCTTTGTAGCTTTGTAACTTTGCAAGAAAAAAATTTATTTGTGTATAAGCACATTTCGTGCAGTGGTCCCTTGTAACTAAAAAAAATCTATTTTTTTCTCTAATTGTTTTTAATTGGGTTTCAAGTG
>NW_003557626.1:0-1246 GCF_000090795.2 Amphimedon queenslandica
CAAGGAGGGGTCAGACCAGAACGAAGAAAAATTGAAGCTATTATAAATATGGTAAGACCACAGACAAAGAAGGATGTAAGGACGTTTCTTGGAATCACTGGATACTACCGTAGGTTTGTGCAGGATTATGCTTCGATAGCAGAACCCTTGACTGAATTGACAAGGAAAAAGCTGCCTGAACGGGTCATATGGAGTGAGAAGGCAGAATTGGCATTTCAGAAGCTAAAAACAGCATTAACTACAGCACCATTAATGAAAAATCCGAACTTCAATCAACCATTTATATTGCAAACTGATGCTTCAGGAGTAGGAGTTGGTGCAATTCTTAGTCAAGGAGAGGAGAATTTAGATGAGGGACCAGTTGCTTATTTTAATAAAAAGCTACTCCCGAGAGAACAAGCATACTCTACAATTGAAAAAGAGTGCTTAGCTATTATTCTAGCCATCAAGCATTTCAGTGCATATCTCATAGGGAGATCTTTTATTATTCAAACGGATCATAGAGCTCTTCAATGGCTACACAAGTTTAAAGAGAAGAATGCAAGATTGACTAGATGGAGTTTGATTCTGCAACCATATAATTTCACTATACAACATCGGAAAGGGGTAGCAAATGCAAATGCAGATGCACTTTCTAGATTGGAGAGGAAGAGCACTTCGTGCCAGAGGGGAAGGGAGGAAATGTAAGAAGTTGTTTCTAAATGGATCCGGAACTCTCTGTGTACTATTGTAATTATATATTGTGTTTATTCAAGTATATTCTAGAACAATCATGTAAAGTATTCTTGTATGTTATAGAACCTTCTGGACATTTATAAGATCTATATAAGTGTGTTGTTTGTGAGTGTTAGTTTTAGTTGTGTGTTAGTTGTGAGTTAGTTTTGTTAGTTGGTTTTTGAGCTCAGTTGAGTTTCGTGTTGATTAAGAAATAAGTTTGGTGAACAGATAGCTAGGAGCGTCTGTTACACATGCATGGCGTCATGCAACCATGAGTGCAGAATTTTATGATTTTTGAAAGCTCAGGTTTCAAAAATTTGCACTGAGTACCTTATTATTTATAAACCATTCTGTTGCAAATTAGTTTTACTTTAAATTTCCGAAGCGGGAAAGTCTTCAAAATATAAAGTTTTATAGTTTTAACCTTTCAAAAATGAAAAAAAATTAAAATTTCAAAAATCTTAATGGAAAGATGGCGTCAATGATAGTGCTATATTCAGACGGTCAGGTTTCAAAGGAACAGTCGCTT
>NW_003557627.1:0-1246 GCF_000090795.2 Amphimedon queenslandica
CTACAGAGGAAGTTTTCCAAAGGGATACAGTACAACAGTGAGGGGAAACACGGGATTAAAATGATTTTAAAAGTCTATTTTGTTAATTTTTTCTCAGTGAAAGTTTTGATCCGTGGTGATCGTAATACGGGGAAGTCTTGTCTATTTAGACGGATGCAGGGAAAGCCGTTTACCGAGTCGTACATACCGACCAATGAGATTCAAGTTGGGCACATACAGTGGACATATCCATGTGGGTGTGATTTAATAGTATTAGGCGTGGCCTCATTCTGTGCTGTTTTTATAGGTACAAACGACATGGTAAAGGTTGAAATATGGGATGTCGTTGATCAAGGTGAGAAAGAAATGACAAAAATATTTTATTAAATAATTTATAGGTCGATCTACAAAAAAAGGAAAAGACGTTCCATTAAAATTAAGCAATGAAGCTGATGCATCTCAGGTGCTATTGATAGTATATTCCAGTATATTCTAGTATATTTTAGGACATGGCACTTGATGCTAGTTTTCTTGACGTCTATAAAGGAGCTCACTGCGTTGTTTTAATGTATGACATCACTAAACAATGGTGAGTCATGTGACATCACGTTACATCATATGACATCACATTACGTCATATGACATCATTGTTTAGGACCTGGCAATACATTGAGAGAGAATTACAACACATTCCGCTACATTTGCCGATTGTCGTTATCGTACGTTTTCTGCGATTATTTGACGCCATTTTGTGGGTGTGGCTGTTTCTAGGGTAACTACTTAGATATGAGAGAGCATCGATCAGTTTCAATGGAGGATGCTGAATTTTACGTTACTCATTTGAACAGGTAGAGAGAGAGAGAGAGAGAAAGAAAGAAAAATGTATATATTTATTTTCTTTTCATTTCCTCAGGCCGGAGGGAGCTGCTGATATAAGATACGCTGAGAGTTGTATGAAGAATGGCTATGGTCTTAGATATTTACACAAATTTCTAAGCATCCCTTTTCTTCAACTGCAAGTAAGTTGTAATTATTAACATTAAAGCAACTGTTTTTAATTTACACGTACATAACTACATATATTTTATGCGTGTTTAATAACAAGTCATAATTTATTTATTAATTATCATTGCTTCTCTCTCTCTACCAGCAAGAGACACTACTTCATCAATTAAAGACAAACCGAGAACAGATAATGGTATGTAACCGTACAGATATTATTAATTGAACCACACCCACTTTGATAATTAGCTTGTGAGTGAAGGAC
>NW_003557628.1:0-1246 GCF_000090795.2 Amphimedon queenslandica
ACACAAACAGTTGGTAATATCACCTACAGTTACTAGACCATACAAAGTAGTCTGGACCCACCACTTCACCAGCTGGTACCAGAATACATGCAATCATTTATAATATCAGTCCCCTCCCTCTCTCTATTAAGGACTTACCTAAAAGAAACACTCTTCTACTAGCCACTGCCATTGATCTCCTGTACTTGCTTCTTTTATTGGGGCGAGCCTGAGCTCGTTGTTGGGGCGAGCCCTCGGGCGAGCCTGAGCTCGCCCCACTCTAGCATAGATATTAGAGTAAATGAAAGGGATAGGAAACCACCGTTCCCGGCAGGAAATGCTAGTTGCAAATACCGTATTAAATTGAACGGATTATTAGAGTAAAATGGTGTATGAAAAATTAGAATAAGGTCCTGCAGTGATGACAAGGGCACTTCTCTGCTGCATTCCGAGCTCCAGAAACAAAATGAATAGCTTCTTTGCTATGTAGTACCTTCTTTATGGCTGTGCTAAATATTCTATTTTCTTTCATATGATATTTATGCTCTTGTATCATTCAAAATTATCTCTAATTGCGAAAAATTGTAAAACTGAATATTTATTTTTATTTTATTTATGAAATAGAAGGAAAGCCCCAAAACATGTGGAAGACCTCCGCATTTGAAGTACAGACTGATACAAAAAAAGTTTAAGGCTAGAGTATTTGTTACTGGCGAGTTAAGGGTACAAAACAAAAGCAAAATTTGCGGGGTCTACTTTTTGCTTAGAACACTGAATCACAACCATACAATATTTCCTATTAGAAGATGTCTCAAGACCTCGGTTATAACATTGGTTAATGTCTTTTAAACACCAATAGATGATTCATAAAATTGACTTTCAGAAAAAGGTACAAAACAAAATCGGCAGTTTGGACTGTCACAGAAAAATCTGTCCCACCCAAATTTTGTCCCATGAGACAAAATATTTTATCCTAGGACAAAATCTTTTAGAAATATTTTGTCCTAGGACAAAATTTTTCAGAAATATTTTGTCCTAGGCAAGCTTTTATTGTCCTACCATAGGACTCATTTTTTTGTCCTAGGACAAAATAATATATGAAATATTTTTGTCCTAGGACAAATTGTATCTGAAATATTTTATCCTAGGATCATAATATTATGTATATATAGACTATTTTGATAAGGAAAATTTACTTAGCACTCAGTATTAATAATAATAATAATAATACATTTCATTATCGCACAATAATTGTCTTCATGCAACT
>NW_003557629.1:0-1246 GCF_000090795.2 Amphimedon queenslandica
GATATAGCACAATACCTTTTCCAGCAGATGTAGTTTTAGTGACTGGACCACTAGCACCACCACCACCACTTCCTCCTCCCTTCTTCTTCTTGGACTTCTTTTTTGTAGCAGCAACCTCAGAGGGAGAGAGAGAGAGAGAGAGAGGACCAATGATACAACAGGACAGTAGGAGACAATAGTACTGTACAGTACTTACTTCATCAGAAACAATCTCTTCAGTATCAGTCTAAAAAATAAAAAAGAGCAAAGTCAAATAATGACAAAATTAAAGTTACATGTACATTATGTACAAATGTATTGTTAGTGTACTATTATCACTGCATATCTTACTAGTAAACAGTTGAGGAAATAAGCCACATTGGCTGGCACACAGTTCAATGGAGTCATTAATAAAAGCTTCCTGAATCTCTTCTTAGTATCATCTCAGTAACACAGATCCTCTACGAGATAATATACATGTACATGCATATGTAAACATACAAGTATAGTGTCATTAATATGTAAAATGATGGCAGATCTGTGTGGAGAAATTGCTGATACAGTACGTCCTTGATTATCCGTACCACTTTTATCCAAACCCTTGCTTATCCAAACCCCTGCTTATCCAAATGCATGGCTGCCTCTAATGCCCATGCTTAGACTATAATAACCGGTTAAAATGGCTGCTGCAGCAAGGAGCTTACAGAGCTTAACAAGAGAAATACCGTATACTGGGAAATTTTCGAGTAGCCAAATTTTCACAAATTTCACGTTTTTTACTTCGTCGCAAAAATTAAAATCATGAAATTGTAACTTTGCAGTGCCACGTGGTGGAATTTATAGGCTGTTTCCAAAAATATTATTTCATGAAATCTTACAAATGCAAAATTAGTGAAAATTTAGCGACGCAAAAATATCCCAGTATACGGTACCATTAAAGAGAAGCCTGAGATGCTCTGGGAGTTAGAGAAAGGAAAGTCATACTCATTTAATTTTCAGAAAAGTATAGGATAGGTCGGCCTACTGTATTCTGTGCTGTATTTCACTTATCCAGACTATAGAGGATATGCGTGCTAGGTATATTCATAATTTTTAAGTACCGTATATCCAACCCACACAGTAAATTGGCTGCCATGTTGGACTTCAAGTTTATTAAAAGTTCAATGGGGGAAAACTCATTTTCTTGCCTTGCTACCTTCTTGAGGCCTTTTTCGGAAGCTTAGAAAGCATACTGAGGATCTAATGGGTCTAGTAGTCACCTGAAAGA
>NW_003557630.1:0-1246 GCF_000090795.2 Amphimedon queenslandica
AATTTATTTTTATTTTATTAATTTTTATTTTTTATAGCGTACCTTTGTCGTTGGGGGCTGACTTGGTCCTTCATTCAATGACTAAATATTTGAATGGTAACCCATTCAATTTTGACTGATAGTTGGTTTCAAATTTGATCCTACAGGTCACTGTGATGTGTTGATGGGTGCATTGTGTACTAATGAAAAGAAGATTCATGAAAAATTAAAATTCCTACAATTAGGTGAGCAAAATTTTTCTAGTTATGGCCATTTTTAAAAATCAGCCAAAATCTGAAAAAATCTTTGTACCATAGCCCATGAATTTTCCAAAAAATGACTCAAAAATCATTAACAATTTTTATTACATTTTCTGATACATATTGATGCACTTATGCTGTGTAGAAAGTTTGAGCTGATTCCAACTTTAATTTTTCGAGTTACGGCCATTTTAAAAAATGCCAGAAATTGGAAAAAATCCCTGTACTGGTTTTTTTTCAAAAAATGGATCATTACTAATTTTTATTACATTTTTTGATACATATTGATGCACTTATGCTGTGTAGAAAGTTTGAGCTGATTCCAACTTCAATTTTTCAAGTTACGGCCATTTTAAAAAATGCCAAAAATCGGAAAAAATTCCTGTACTATAATAGCCCATGGTTTTTTCAAAAAATGGCCCAAAAATTACTACCAATTTTTATTACATTTTCTGATGGATATTGATGTACCTATGCTGTGTAGAAAGTTTCAGCTGATTCCGACTTAAATTTTTCAAGTTATGACCATTTTAAAATTTGGTTAGTTTCTAAAAAAATCTCAGCCCAAGGTTTTTTCAAAAAATGGCTAAAAATGATCCGCAATTTTTATTACATTTTCTGATACATATTGACATCCTTATGCTATGTAGAAAGTTTGAGCTGATTTCGATTTATTGGCCTCGCCTACGCGAGGTATAGGTAGTTGTTGTGTCTGTCTGTCTGTCATTCATTCTGTACAACTGAAATTTGTTTTTAATAAACAATAACTTTAGCACAGCATGTTTCAAGCTCCTAGATCTTTCTTTTTGGCGTGGAAAAGTCTTTCTTAACTGTTTTGTGTTGCTCAAATACAAGTGCTAGGTATAGAAGCTTCAAAGTAAGAAAATCGAGCAGTTGGGCCAAGTTCCGTTGTGTTGGCACTTTAGAGATAGATGGTAGCATTTTTCAGTAGATTAGAACATGGCCTTCAAATAATATGAACAGATTTCTCTAAATCTTACTTGATG
>NW_003557631.1:0-1246 GCF_000090795.2 Amphimedon queenslandica
TTTGTACATTAAGCTCTAAAGAACAAACAAGCAAACATTACATTTTAAAAATAATGAATGAAATGTGCTGATTACATATAGTCATCATCAGCTCCTGGTTCTATACCACTAGGGAATTGACTTTCATTACTTACTCCATACCAAGAGTTGGCCTCAGTATCTATGTAATGAAATTTCTAGTAAACACAGTCCTTACATTATTAGTAAAACTAACTTGTGTTCATATGTTGTGAATCACTAATGCTATTTAGTTCATCATATACAACAATATCCTCACTGGTGCCAGTATTGTTTACTCCATAGCAAGAATTAGTTATGTCACCTATTGTCATAAAATTTGAAATTTCATATTCATGGTCTACCTGTGTTGTTTGTCTTGTTAAAGGATCGAGGAATCACTAACTTTATACTGGCCTTGTTTTTATACAGACAGTATGAACATAAAATGACTGCAAAAATTATGATTAATGTATTTATTAAACCAATAGCTAAAGATACTTGACTCATGAGCACACTACCATCATCATCTCTTTGAGTTGGAGAAGAGGATGAAGGAATTGATAGAAAAGAAGGAGAGAGAGGTGGAGATGAAATCACAAATGAAGACAAGCTATTAGAAAAAGAAAAGGGACCAAGGGAGAGGATTACAAAGCGCACCATATGAAATTATAAGTAGAGAGATATCATTAGTACTATAAATCTACCTGTATATTGATGCTGATGAAATAAGTGTAGAAGACAATGTTAGTTCTACTGATGGTAGAACACATGATGATACTTCAGTTTCATTACAATATTGTAAAATGGATCTTATTAACTGTATTGTGTTCTCTTGAGATGATAGGGTGCTCTCACTTGCAATATTCCCTACAAAATAATTTATTAATATTAAAATACATAATGTACACTTACTGAATATCCAACCAATTAATGGTCTTACCCCTCTCATCACTTTGGCATCACATAAAGAAAGATCACACATTCGTCCTGTTAGATTCTCCCAATAATAAATATCAATATCTTCTGCTGTGTCTTCATATATTAGACTTAACTGATTAACTGCATTTGGATCAATGTATACTCCTACTATATAGCCTGGACGTACTGGAAGAAGTGCTTGTGAATGAGTGTTTGCAAAAACATCAATTTCTATTCTACTACCATTAAATAATTCACCACCATCTCCATACGTATTACCATATATAAGATTGTAGACATTACTCTTAACAGGATCTGGTTTTAATAC
>NW_003557632.1:0-1246 GCF_000090795.2 Amphimedon queenslandica
TAGGTTGATCGTGTTTATATAGTTGCTCCTAGTGAGTCAGAGATTTGTTGCAGAGGATAATGGATTCCATGCTTACCTCAGGCTCATTGGACGAGTGCATGGACTTTCTTGTGGTGTTGTCCTCTGAAAGAAGGTTAGAGAGGGAATAGTATACTTATGTTGCATAGAAAATCTGAACCAATTCCAATCATATATCAATGTTCCGATGGGGCCAAAGTCCCTGTTCTATTAGTCATAATTAAAAGGAGAGATTTCAGCATTTTAATAATTTTTTCTGATGCATATATGTGTTCTTATGTGTCATAGAAAGTTTGAGCTAATACCGATTAAATTTGGATTTTTTTACGAATTTTTCAAGTTCCTCTCCATCAATAAATATTTTGTTATTAATAGTTATTAATTATTCTCCTTTCTCCTCTCAATAGGCTCCAGTCTTGATACACTAACTGTACTTGGTTCTCATAAAGGAGACGTAATTCTCCTAGCTAATGACAGACCTTTAAACACCTCCTCATTCCAGCAACAATCTAATGGCCTTTACTTCAGTCTTCATGGAGTCCTTCCAGTATGATGATACTCTTCCAAAATATGTTGGGAAGTTGAAAGACATTATTTTTAATTGGCCGCTGCTGTTTACTCTTACTGAGGACGGGATTGTATGTATCCTAATTAATGCCCCATTCACATTTCTTAGCCTAAGGTTTTTCCCAAAATTGGCTCCAAATTTTTATTACATTTTCTGCTGCATAATGTTTTATGCTGTGTAGAAAGTTTGAGCTGATTCCTACTTAAAGTTTTTAAGTTATGGGCAAAGGCCAAACTCTGAAAAATACCCAATGTCTATACACATGTACTCCTTTCTTTCTCTATCCTTTCTTTTCTTCTCTTTATTTCTCTCCCTGAGCTATGTACATGACTACATGTACATTAATCATTAATAATGTACAATTATGATCCTTAACTTCATTATTATCCAGTGGTCTACAGTGTCTCTAATGCTATGATCACTGCTGCCATTCATCCACTGAAATACTGTAGAATGTTTAGCTATAACACTCCAGGTAAATATTTACAATTTTATGATAAAATATAAATTAAAATACCTCCTATTCTGCCCATGTTTAGATGGTCCCTCTCTTTTACAAACTCTGTCTTTGTCATCATTTCGTAAAATCTCGGTCTCTCCTGATCTAGGAGTGTCTCTTAATTCATTGGATCAATGTTCCCTCTCACTCAATGCACTGGA
>NW_003557633.1:0-1245 GCF_000090795.2 Amphimedon queenslandica
GGTAAACATTCATTAATCACTCAGGAATCCCCAGTTTGCAGTTCAATGATTTTATTTTATTTGTAGATTTGGTTATCTAATGTTCATTGCAATGGATCTGAGTCTAGCATATTTGATTGTAATTATGCGCCTTTGGGAAACAACAATTGTACTTCAGCTAATGATGCCAGTGTCATTTGTACTAGTACGTTACATATTCAATTTATATTATTATTAATAGACAATGTAACTTTGTATGTACACGTATAAATTAAGGCTTCAACAACTACTTTAAATTGAAGATAATCAAGTAATTGATTAGCCACACAGGCTTTGATTAAGCAATTAATCAATTTGTTGTTGTGCCTTAAGGTTGATTCTCAATATGACGCATGTGCATTCGTCACGACCGGAATTGCTGTATAAACCAATGGGAACATGCATCAATGCGTCAGATTAGAAAACATTTCTATTCTGATGCATTGACGCATGCTCCCATTGGTTTATATACATGTAGCACTTCCGGTCGTGATGCTGGAGCATGAAAAACAATGCATCATATTGAGAACCCACCTATGTGTGTACATACATGTGCATGTATATTCTGTGACTTTATCTCACCCTCTCTCTCTCACTAGATATTCCTATTAATCCATATCCTGTTAGATTAGCTGATGGTATTAATGATCACTCCGGTCGTGTCGAGATATTTTATAACAACGAGTGGGGGACCGTCTGTGATAATCATTGGACTATGAATGAAGCTAACGTCGTATGTAGAGAACTAGGATTCCCTGGTAAGAATTAATAGTAATTTATTCTATTTTATACATAAATCACAATTATAATTTGCAGGTGGCAATTTTTAATGTATTTCTTTATTTTTATTATTTCAAAGAATAGAGAGAGAGAGAGAGAGAGAGAGAGAGAGAGAGAGAGAGAGAGAGAGAGAGAACTAATAGCTTTAATAGATAACAAGTGCTTGTCTGATGTATCACAACATTTATTTTTAAAATCCCAGCTGGTGTATTTTAAATACATTCCTTTCTTAATGATTACAGGTGCTCAAGATGGCGGTGCTCTTGGTGGTTCAGCTAGTACAGCAGGTAACGGTCACATTTGGTTAAGCAACATAAACTGTCAAGGAAATGAGTACTTCTTGCATCAGTGCAGCCATGATCCTTATGGCAGTAACAGCTGCCAGCACGTGAATGACGCTAGAGTGATATGTAAAGGTATGATAATATTATTGGTTTTTTTCAATTC
>NW_003557634.1:0-1245 GCF_000090795.2 Amphimedon queenslandica
CGATGCTTGTAGTTGAGAGATTCAAACCAGACAGACACACCAACTGTGGATTTTATAGTAGATTTATCATAGACCAATAATGCATCATTCAAATCACTGAAAGGGATGCAATTTACTATACAAATAAGTAAACTTAGCTTTAAATATAGAAACTGCCAAACTACTTCACACAGTTTTGATGAAAGGCTGTAATTAGCTTGCCTTTGAGAGCTGAATCCAGTGGCTGAATCTGTAGATCCTTTGTGACGATTGAAAACTTTTTTAGCATCTAAAGCTCGATCAATTGTTTTGTTTGCACGTAAAATTTCTTTTGACTTAGTTTTGCCACTCATGATTGGAGAAGCATTTCTTTGGCCATTTTCATTACTCTTTTCCCAACATTCCAAAGTTATATAACTTACTCTCTCTTTTTCCTCTTCATGTTCGTCCACAAAAAGACCTTCTACAAAAGGACCAGCAGCTGTATCATTGATGACAGGACAAAGAGTAGTTTTACTAGCTCCAGGATTACCCACAACAAAAACATTAACACAAGAATCAATTTCAAGAGATGTTTTAACTTCAAGACCTCCAGAAAAGATCTCAATATTTTTACTATTTACTTCTTTCTTTTTATTTACTTTCTTTGTTCCACATTCATCTCCAGCGTCTATTGGTATAGCTTCAATATTGTCATCTTCCAAAGCTAATGACTCATCAGGCCTTTTGTTACCAATGTTGTCAGGAGCAAACATCTCAATATTATTACTATCACTTTCTCCAACAGCTATCGGTGTAACTTCAATATTGTAATCTTCTGAAGCTAATGATTCATTAGGCCTGTATTTTAAAACATGGTAAGTCATTACCAATACACCACTTTGATCGTTATAATCATCATGCCTTTGTTGTTGTATTCCACCAAATAACTCACCTTTACCTACATGTACATGTATAGGCAATTCAGCAGAGACATGATCCTTAGTTGTGCTGTTATCAGTGGTAGGAGTTGAAGTATTAGAGAAAGAAGCAGCACGTGGGGAAGAAGGAGAAGTGGGCAAAGTACCAACAATACTTACAAGACAGCGATCATCAACTTCTTGAACATCAACTGGTCTTTTATTTGGTAACTGAACAGACTCCACAACTACAATAAAGATATGAATTAATTTTAAAGATAATATACAACATTTCCCTTACTAATTTCAGGGCGTGAGTTATAGTCAGAGGTTGAAGATGAAGATGCACCATATTTTACTTCAACTC
>NW_003557635.1:0-1245 GCF_000090795.2 Amphimedon queenslandica
AGTATCTATGGGTCGAGGCTCAGTTCGACACGAGAGGAATCACTTCTCAGAAGACAAAATACGACTACGTCGTCAGTTCTCTATCTCCTGAGATAGCTACTGAAGTCCGTGACCTCATTATCAAGCCTCCTTCAGCAGACCAGTACAACTAGACGCTCAAGACAGCACTGATCCAACGCACGGCCGCTTCACAGCAATTGAGAATCCAGCAGCTCTTTCAAGGTGAAGAGCTCGGAGATAGGAAGCCCACACAGCTTCTTCGTCGCATGGAACAGCTGATGGGTGACCAGGGATCAGAGCATACCGCTACACTACTGAAGGAGCTATTCTTACAGCGTCTGCCCTCCAATGTCCGGATGATACTTGCCTCAACTCCTGGAGACAATACAGTACAGGATTTGGCAGCTCTTGCTGATAAGATAGTAGAGGTGACAGGACCCTCTCGCCCTCCGCCTATCCATAATGTTTCGACCTCTGATAGTGATACTCAGCTAGCTGTTGAACTTGCTAAGCTGAGGGAAGAGGTAGCTTATCTCAAGAAGATCGTACGCTCCAACAGCCGTTCGCCATCCTCTCGAGGACATCGTTCACACTCCCCGCGGAGTGATCGTGACTCTCCTGCCCCGAGGCAGGCCTCTGACCTTTGTTGGTACCACCAAAGGTTTGGTGATCAAGCTCGACAGTGTCGAGAACCTTGTTCTCGTAGCTCGGGAAACGCTCCGGCCAGCCGTTGATAGCGACCGGCGTTGCTGGCCAGACTTATCCCAGTCGCTTGTTTCACATATACGATCCCTCTACTGCTCTCAAGTTTCTTATTGACACGGGTGCTGAGGTGAGTGTTATCACTCCCTCTGCCTTAGAGAAGCAGTGTCCACAGGAGTTGACCTTACAGGCAGCTAATAACTCCTCTATTGCTACGTATGGCAAGAAGTCCCTCACTCTTGACCTAGGTCTACGACGCTCTTTTCAGTGGGTGTTTGTGATTGCAAATGTCACTCTGCCGATACTAGGAGCTGATTTCCTACGCCATTTCGGTTTGCTTGTTGGTATGCAACATAATAGAGTACATTATCAATGATCGTACACCATCAATTTTCGGACACTTGTTTTAGGAAAACTATACATTGCCATCTCATGAAACTGCAAAGTATTATAGCAATAGTTATCCTTTATTTGCGTGACAAAACTTGTAGCTCTAGCAAGAGTGCATAGAAAGTTATAAGCTCTCAAAGCGTGGTGTCCGAC
>NW_003557636.1:0-1245 GCF_000090795.2 Amphimedon queenslandica
TTTGTGTTGCATCAACTTTAAGTTGCTTATTTTCCCCTCGTAAATCTTCTATTTCTCGATATTTTGCTTTATTAATTTTATGCTGTAGTTCAGACTCTATATATATATATATATATATAAATACAACAATGCATTAATATTTTAACCTTTTGATATACCATAAATGTTCAAATAAAAGCCCCGGCGTTTATTTCTTTGCAGGACAAAAAATGTTTAAAATAAAATTAAAAATGCCAAAACTAAGATTCAAATTCGCAACCCTATAGCATCAGTAGACTGAGATTAACAATTTAGGCCATGTGGGACACTCTTAACTATGTATAATTATGTGGAGCTATACTTGTAAGATCTTAGTACCAGGCGTTTATTCGAGCCAGGCTTTTATTTGAACATTTACGGTAGTTTGTGGTTTTTTTATGAATTTCAAAATGCTGCTCCTTTAGTAGGTCTAATTCCTCATGTAGATCTACCTTCATTTGTCTTCATCAGTTCTTTTTGCATTGAATCAAACTCTGAATCTTTTTTGTCTGTGATAAAATAGTTCCTGTACAAATTAGGCAATAATAAAACATACTAGTGATCTTGTGACTCTCTTCAAGACTTAATTTTAATTTTTTTATTTGTTGTAGCTGACTCTCTGATGATTCTTTAACTGATGCTAACTCTGTTACAGTCAAATCATAAACTAAATTATGCATTTACATGTACATACGCATATTACTAGCGAGGGCATAATCCTTTGAATTCAGTTGCTGCTGAACAAACTCATATTCTTTTGTGACAGCTAAAAATAGAAAAAAATAATAAAATGGTTTTACTGTGCAGCAACTTACCAGTCATCTTTTCTTCTTTATCTTTGAGGGTATATTGTAAATCCATAACTTCAGTGTCTGAATCTGCAATTATTATTATTTTTGTGTCTCACATAATAGTAATTTCTTACTCATCTCTTTTTTTGTAATAATACCTTTAAATTTTTCAATCTCTTGATCTTTTGGTTTATGACCTGTAAAGTGTACAAATATTGCTCACTTGATTTTGTATATAGTACCATACAGTGATACCTGATGTTAATGACGTCTGTGTTTGTTTAAATAGATCTACGACTGATTGATCACTATCAACTAGGTCTACTTTATCAATCTGTAAGTGGTACTTAAATCTATTAAATGGCTCCAACTCCAACAACACATCATTGATATCCTGCAGTGTAGTTTCATCAGGATCCCAGTTAAAAACAAATAC
>NW_003557637.1:0-1245 GCF_000090795.2 Amphimedon queenslandica
ACTAATGGAGACAGAAGAGATTGCTAGCGCTAAGAGGAATTCAGTCAAGAAGCAGTTGGACAGGTTTCATAAACTGGTAAAACAGGTTTCTCATGGTCGTCATCTTGCATCATCAGTGAGTGAGCGTACTGATCCAGGTGAAGTTCTCAGTGTTAAGAAGCTAATCACCAATCAACTAGAGGAATGCATTGAAGAGTATAAGAAACTACCTCTAGAAATAGAAGACAAAGGAGCCATTTTAACGCTTGTAGATACGTCTACTTTAAATAAAGAGATCAATGAGTTTGGAAGTTTTTTGGAGTTTGATCAGCTTGAGCCATTACTTTATTCCATTGATAGTGGGTTAGCTATTCCACTGGCAACAGTAAAGAAAGAAAGGAAATTCAAAGTGGCTCTATCAGCAGGCATTGATAAAGCAGCAAGCTATTTGAAGGGTTCCTTTATCAAAAGTGATAGGAGGAAAAAGGAGGGTAGAGTTGTTATAGTTAATGATAACAAGACAGCCATTGTATCATGCACACCTCAAAGTATTGGTGGATATGAACTATCAGTTACTATAAGAGGTCACCATATTAAAGGTAGTCCTTATCAACTGTCAGTAAAAGCATCAAGAGACTATACCACACTAACTAACCAGAGATCCTTTAATGTGGGGAGCAGTACTTATGGTGTTGCTGTTCATACTAATGGTGAAGTATTTGCTAGTAGTTGGGATGGGTTTGTTCAGGTATTTAGTGAGGATGGTACTGCAGTAAGAAGGATTGGATCTAAAGGTAAGGGTAATGGAAAGTTTGGCAGGCCCTGGGGTTTATTGCTGGTAGGAGACAGGCTCTATGTGTCTGATTATAATCTTAATCGTGTGCAGTATTTCTCAGCTACTACTGGTCAGTATATTGGTCAGTTTGGTAGTAAAGGTAATGGGAATGGACAGTTCTCTAAACCTGAAGGTATGTCTACTGATGGTAAAGGCAATATATTAGTAGCTGATTACAGCAACAAAAGAGTACAAGTGTTTAAAGAAGATGGTACATTTGTACAAGTCATACAATGTGATGGTACTGCATCTGATGTAGCAGTTGATAATGAAGGAAAGATACACGTTACCATTTGTGGTCAAAATCATGTTCAAGTCTTCTCTCCTGATGGTAAAACTCATCTTGATACATACAATAATCCAGCTGGTAACTTTAATGACCTCAATGGTATTGCTATTGATGATGAAGGATATATCTTTGTATCAGCTTA
>NW_003557638.1:0-1245 GCF_000090795.2 Amphimedon queenslandica
CGCCGGGGCCCTCCAGCCTCAATGGAAACTGTGTTAGACATCTAGCGGTCGTTCCATCTACATTAGACTGCCATTTCCTTGAAGCAGTCAACCCATTCCTCAAACGAGTCTTCTTCAGCATACTCCTTCGCTCCTTTAAAGGGCGGCAGCACTGGTAACTGTTAAGCATCATGAATGGGAAGACATCCTTCTACCGTTCACTCGGTCCCTGTCTCGTCCAAGGAGCCAGAGATCGACGTCTCCACTGTGTATTCCAGTTGCTCAGGTTTTCGCCTCCAGCTCGCTCTTCTCTTAACCATCGAGCTCCTCTCCTCTGGCCTCCCACTTCTGTTTCTCTAGTTCAGCCGCGGTCTGCAGCCGTGGACGTGGTCATGACTGGCCATCACAGTTAGCAGGGCAGATTATATCAGTCTCTCCTAATCAAAAGAAAAGGAATACAAGTTAACATGACCTTACGATAACATTAGGACAAACAACTTGTAAATTTAAAATTGAATTTTATTATAAAATTGAATATTTAAAATTTAAATTTGAATCTTAAAATTCACAAGACACACAAAGAGCAAGTTCTAAACCAATCTTAATTAGGGAACAAATGTTTATACAGATTTTAGCAAACGTAAATGCATTATTACGTGAAGTGACATATGCACAGACATAACACAATATTAATCATGCTAGGGGAGGCATAGGGTGGGACATTAAGTCTTGTTGTGATGACATAACAAGATTATAGTACATGTAATGAACCTACCATTTACAAAATAAGACCTAGCTTCTTTTGTTGCTCCCCATCCTTCGAATGGACAGTCCTGAATAAAGTGTTGTGTACTGCCACATCGATGGCACTTGTAGCCCCCTTTATTTCTCTTCAGAGTCATCACTAGGCTTCCTTGGAGGCTTCTTTTCCCCTTGGTTTCTCTTCTGTCCCATGGTTTGTCTCCTTCCACTTTGCCTCTTCAAGCGAGCCTTACACACCAAGTCCTCGAAATTCCCTTCTACAACAGATTGATTAGAGAGAACACTCCTCTTCCCTAATAACTCTGCTTCTGGAGTCACACGATAGGTTGGGGGATATGCTTTATATAATAACTTCCTCAACTCCTAAGCATATATACTCATCAGCTGACTCATTCAAACCTTAATTGTCTCCCCTGCTGGTCTGTACTGCTGTCAGTCAAACAGGGGTAAATCTTTTAACAAGAGCTGGTTTCAGAGCATCATAGCTCCTCTTCTCAGACTCAC
>NW_003557639.1:0-1245 GCF_000090795.2 Amphimedon queenslandica
AGGGAAGCACAGGGGGTGGGGCTTCATCGATTACGAGAATCATAAAAGTGCAGCTGATGCCATCTCATCAATGAACCTGTTTGATCTGGGGGGACAGTTCCTGAGGGTTGGACGGGTAAGCCCCTAGTAATTAGCAGGGTTGGGGTCAAGCATTGGCCCAAATGCTTAAGCACAAGCACAAGCACTTTGAAAAGTGCTTAAAGCATAACCATTTTTTATTGGCTTCTGTGATTAAAGTGCTTAAGCACAAGCACAAGCACTTTTAAAAGTGCTTCAAGCACTACTTCAAGCATTTCTGTAATAGAAATGTACCGTATAGCTGGTTTATTTTGTGGCCTCAAATTTTTGTTACTTAAATTTTCATTAGAATTAATTTTAGTGCCTTGCTAAATTTTTGTTAATATTTAATTGGTTTTAAGTATAGGTTATACACCGAGGTCGAGGTTTCTATGGGATTTATTTACCGAGGGACGCAGTCCCTCAGTAAATAAACCCATAGCAACCGAGACCGAGGTGTATAACAGACTTCTACCATGCCAAATCTGTAGCTAAGAAACTGTCCATGATTAGCAAGGCTTTATAAAAGCACAAGGCCTCTTTACTTGTTTGTATCTTCTTAAAAGAAACGGGAAAATCTCTTCTTCACTCGCACCATGTGTGTACAGTAAAACACGCCCAGAACACACCTTTCCAATTCCACTTCACCCATTAAGAAGTTTATCACATGGCCCAATGCTTTTGAGGCTCTATTTCTTTCTTTTCGATGTTCTTTGCTGCTTTCTCTGCTAAAAATGATTATTCCAGATGCCATAGCTATGCTTCGAGGTAAATAATTAGAAACCTGTTTGCTCCCGGGCTTTCCATGAGGTAAATAACTAAGAAAACCTGTTTGGCGACTTTAATAAGTTGGCCATATTTACCTCGGCGAGGTAAATAAGCGATTATATTTACCTCGTAGGACGCAATCTGATTGGTCAATTGCAAGTAGGCATGGTAGAATAAAATTTAGTGGAATTAATTTTAGTGGATTTGAGCCTGCACGAAAATTAATTCCACACGAAATAAACCAGCTATACGGTATATAAAGTTATACTAATAAACAAGTTGATTCCTCGTCTAAAGATCTTTTTTGCTAAGCCAAACAACCTCTTAATGGTTGTTGATGCTAACTAACTACATTTACTAAACATAAAAAATTTGAAAAAACAAGATTGAGTAGGATTCCGAATGACCAACGAAAATACG
>NW_003557640.1:0-1245 GCF_000090795.2 Amphimedon queenslandica
CATGAAAGCATTGAAAGTGGACACAAATAGTAACAGTTAAAAGTTCTAGGGAGTGAGGGGGAAGCTGGAAGACTGAGGGCTGGAGACAGGACTTAACATAAATAGCAACACCACTGCCATGATGAGAGCAGTCAAAGTGGAAGAGAGAATATCCGGAAATATATAGTTCAGAGGACAAAGCTTCAGGGCAGAGCCAAGTTTCAGAAACACAGATAAGATCAGGAGAGCAGCAGAAATAACTGGGCGGAAGTTTGGAACTATACTATGAGCATTGAGGGAGATAATGGTCAGCGAGGAAGGAGACGTCAAGGACAGACATGGGGCAAGCACTTTCTAAAATGCTTGAAGCACATCATAAAGCACTGGGGAAATTGCTTAAGCACAAGCCAAGCACAAATGCTTCAATATAGCAATGTGCTTCAAGCACATCTAAAGCACTTGTGAAAATGCTTAAGCACAAGCACAAGCACTAATGCTGTAACTAAAAACGTGCTTCAAGCAATACCTAAAGCACTTAAAAGTGCTTAAAGCACAGGTAAAGCACTCAATCTATAAGTTATGCCAATACTTGCGGCACTTAGGCTCTGAAAGCACCACTCAAATCTTCAAAAAGATTGAAGTAATAAAATCTGGTAGCTTCTTCGTGATTGTGGCCATCTTTAAAGGTTAAACTGACAGCAGGTCTCATGCGTATGTTACGATAGATGTCATACACATGCATGACAGCTATATTACTGATAACAGACAAGCATTAGTGCTTTAAAAGTGCTTAAAAAGTGCTTTAAAGCATTCACATTAAAAAGAGCTTAAGTATACAAGTCAAGCACAAGTGCTTGCAATATGACTAATGCTTGCAAGCACCTTCAAGCATTTACAAAAAAGTGCTTAAAGTGCTTATAAGCACAAATGCTTAAGTGCTTGTCCCATGTCTGGTCAAGGACCGACGGACCGGGAAGGGACAACTAGCTGCCTGTGATGATTGGTTGGGTGTAGGAGAGGGGGAGGATGAGGAAGAAAATGGGGAGGGAGAAAGTGGGGAGGGAGAAAGTGGGGAGGGAGAGAGTAGGGAGGAAGAGGATGAGGAAATTGAAGAGGAGGAGGATAAGAGAGAGGGTGAAAGGGAAGAAGAGTGGGAGGAGTGTATAAAGAGGGCTGACGTCTGGGTGGTGGATCTGGAAGGAGTATTTTCCTGGGAGGCCAGTGGGGAGTCGGAAGGAGGGCTGACTTCCTGGGTGGGTGAAGGGG
>NW_003557641.1:0-1245 GCF_000090795.2 Amphimedon queenslandica
CATAAATAAAGGTAGTACATAAATTGAAAAAAAAATAAAAATAAATAATTAAAAAAACACGTACATGTACATGTATATATAAATGCACATGGTTTAATTATTTTTAGGTTATTATAGATTTTTATTAATATGTACAATATGATAATATTATTTATTAATTTTTATGTCAGTATTGTAATTACATGTACTAGTATAGTATGATATTATTATTATTATTATTATAATAACAAGAAATATAACAGAATAAGGTGGACAAGAAAATATAGCAAGATAAGGCAGAACATAATATTAATAAAATAAAATGAACTAAGTCAATAGAGAGATTTGATAAGTTTAATGTTTAGTGGTGATTATTATTATTATTATTATTATTATTATTATTATTATTATTATTATTATTATTATTATTACTGGGTTACAGGTGATGATGGTAAGCCCAGTTATCTAATGAAGACTAGTGCTTTGGATGATGGTCACTTCCTTAGCGTCAGATTTGTGACCGTAAGCAGTACATGTACATGTACATATTTTATTGCTGTAAAAAGAGAGAGGGAAAGAGAAAGACAGAGAGAGAGAGAGGGAAGAGAGAGGTTGAAACTCCATTTGCTTTGTTCTTCTTTCTCTCTTTCTCTCAGATAACTGCCGTTGGTCAGACTTTTGCTCACATTTATTCAAAGCTTGACAACACAGCCTCGATACAGCTCTCAATGATCGACATTAACGTTCACCAGAAAACAGTAGCTGGTTTGATGAAGTTCTTCTTCACTTTAATGCCAGCAATTGAGAAGTAAGAAGAGGATTGTACATGCACATGTATATACTTTTTCAGGTCCTATTTTGCATAATTACATGTATCAATTTTTATCTGGTTGACGGTTATAATTGAAATGTTTATCTATAAATTTTTGATCAATTCAGAGCTTTTAGAATAACCGTACAGCACATAATAATAATAATTATTATTATTGATATTATGAATGTGTTTCAGAGCAACAAAGAAAGATGATGTCAATACTTCACTTTACGCTGAAGATATTGGAGGTAATAATTAGCGTGGGTGGTAACCACACCCACCAATGATAACTAATATACACATAGATACGAGTGTGGGTGTGTCCAGTGATAAAGCAGCCGAAGCAGCAGTGGGTACTAGTGGAGGAAAAGAGTTTCGTATTGAGTCCTCATTTGAGGGGATCTCCCTCTCTCTCTTAACTGGAAACTCGCAATGTTTAACACGGGCCTCTG
>NW_003557642.1:0-1245 GCF_000090795.2 Amphimedon queenslandica
AAATGGAATGTCACTGCACGATCCTGTAAAACCCAAGTCAGTATAGTCACCCTTTAAAAGGGGAGTGGTCTGGCTCTGCAATGTATATCAGCCTGTGGTGATGCTCAGAAAGTAGAACTGCTAGTGTTTCATGTATAAAGTCCAGGATTCCTTTCATGGCTCCAAAGCAGGCATCTACAGCAGTACCAATTAGTACAACTGTATAACTGAGTGTAAGCATGCGTATGTCGGCACGTGTATCTCAGTATGAGAATGGTAACAATGCTTGGCTCATAGTCAGCTTTACAGGGAATAATAAAATCAAGAAGAGAAGGTGAAAGTAAAATTATTGAATGAACAAAACACTGCAAAAGCATGCACTTAAATACTAAAAAGCAAAACGCATCATATGCGTGTAATTTGTAAAGAGTTTCATTCATATACATGTATGTGACTATCTCTCATTCTCCTTAGGTTAATACCAGTATTACTGCCCGTGTACTATTACCAGTGCTCTTAATGACTATACCCAAGTATGTACCCTCATTGTATAGTATTTGTTAATGATTATTATTAATAGGACAGAGGAAGGGATTGACTTCTGTACAATGGGAAATCACTAATCAGAATGCACTGGAGGAGGTAGGTATACATGTCAATACATGTACAGTACATGTACAAACTTTGCATGTATTTTAGCTCAAAATTTTCTCAAAAATGTTTAAGATTCCAATGTTATCAAAACGACTAAGAGAATCACCACTTTTGTATTTTCTGATACATATACATGTTGTTATGTTGTGTAGAAAGCTTGAGCTGGTTCCAATTTAAACAAGCGTAACAGTGTAAAAAATATTCCTATAATTGATTTCACCACCTTGCAAGAACAACTGGATTTTATTAAGACTTATAGAGGCTCTCTCCACCTGCAAATGCTTCTAGAGAAGTCTTTAGACAGTATCTCTATGTTGTCTTGCTGTTAGAAAGCTCTTCACTTTGTCCCAAGTTTAAGCCGCCATCTTGTTTGCCGTGACCACACCCACTATGTAAAGTAGCGTGGGTGGGTGGTTGCTAAGGCTTATGAATTTTGTTATTTCTCCAATACAACATGTATAGAAGAAATGTAAGTGTGGACATACAAATATATATACAAACATCGCACGTGGGTGAAATCAATTATAGGAACGACCTGGGGGCGTAGCCCCCAGGTCGTTAAAAATTGATTTTTATAAAGTTTTAAGTACAATGTATCATTTTATTCATTGT
>NW_003557643.1:0-1244 GCF_000090795.2 Amphimedon queenslandica
TTAATATCAAAATCTATGAATAATTTGCATTTAAATATGAGTTATTAAAATAAATCACTTCACTTACTTGCTACAGTTAATGTAACTCCACTACTATTATCATTGCTTGCTATTATAGAAAGAGTGTTAGGAGTCACACTAACTGAACAATTATAACTAGCACCATTATCAAGTTCATCTCTTAAACTATTAATACGTAACACACCAGTGTACTCATTATTAGTCATAACTGGAGGACTGATAGTAAAATCACTTCCATTGGTCAGTACAGTGTTATTTCTCCTCCAACTCATAGTAACACTAACACTAGTATCAATATATTGACTGATGTCAGCTATGCACATAATATCAAGAAACTGTCCTTCTATTAGTTCTCCATCTACTAAATGTCCAGTAGCATTATACTTAACAATAACTGAAGGAGTTGGTACTATAAAAACAAAAAAATAAAACAATAATTCAATTTTTCCAATTAACATACATCTTAGTATCACTTGGGCAGTTTCCATTCCATTAAATTCATAGTCTATATCAGATTGAGTGATATTAACAATACATTGATAGTCTCCAGCATCAGATGATCTTATTGAATCAGTCATAATCATTGCTGTAGTATCACCAGATCCAGTAGTACTAGTAATGACTACTCCATTTCTCACTATACTGCTAGTGACATTAATATTGTACAGGCCATCTAGCACATCCACTGTACAATTAAGAGTTAAACTCTCTCCCAGTGATCTACCAGTAGTAGTAGTGAATGTGATATTAGGAACAGGAATGGCTATAAAATAATAGTGAAATAATCATTCTTATTTTACACTACATTACCTTGTACAGTAGCAATATATTCATCAGAAGCACTGCTTGGTATTATTAATGGATTATTAGCACTATCTCTTGCTGTAGCAGTACATGTATAATTACCAGCATCAGAGAAATTGAGTGGTTGAAAGGTAAGAGCACCAGTAGTTCCAGTCTGAACTGCTATTACTCTGGAACCGTTCTCAAATGATAGCTGATCATCATCTTTGAAGACAGTAAATGAGACATTAGGATTAGTAGGTAAAAGAGGAGTGAAAACAACAGAACAGTTAACAGTTCTAACAGTTCCACGAATAAAAGGAGAATTACCATCAGGAGATATAGACACTAGTGGTACAGGTACTATAGTAACAAATAATGGACTAATAATATATATTTAAATAAACTCCTAGTGTACCTTTTACAGCAACAGTTTCATT
>NW_003557644.1:0-1244 GCF_000090795.2 Amphimedon queenslandica
GGCCACTATAATTACAGTACCCCATTACAAAGGTGGGCGGGCGGATTTCTTTAATACTTTACTCATTATAGCTAGTATAAACAACTGCAATACCGTAGGTTGTGACATATTCATGGCTGCTAATATTCACAATTTGTTACTGTGACCAGTAATTGCATGTACATGTATACCAGATGTAATTGATATTAAAGCCAAGCCTTCTGATGCAGTATTATTGAATTTTTATTACTTCTTACTAGCCCTTGGTTTTATTGAAGCTGCTTTCACCAGTTTTCAGAACTCACTACTGTATTTTGAAACTCTCCACCCATTCCAGTTGTGGTTTGCTATCACGACCGGCCAACTAGCAACAATTTTCAGAAGGAGGTTGGAAGCAGAGGTTCATACAAGAAGCTAACAGAAACAGAACAAGTCACTATTGGTGAATGGCTCCACTAAAGCTTTTATTATTTTATTATTGCAAATATTAACAGCCATGAATATTACTTACAGTAATGAAATTGTAAGGGGGGACCATGTGGGCGGGAAATGTGTATAAATCTAATTGGAGTGGCCTAAATATAATAGTAGTAGGACACGGCCATGCATGGTCCATGGAAGCCACTCCCTAATCGAGGCTGCACATACATGCACATGGACTGGGGAGGGCATTTAAGCCCCACCATCTAACAGACCCATTAGTCTTGCCCCACCCCTTCGCTTACCTGCAGAGGAAGGATCTGCAAGAGATGTTCAAGGGACTATATCCTCAACTTTTCTTAGCTGCAAAGCATCTGTTTCAGCTATTTTGACCGATCTGGTCTCCTCTGTCACATGATGTAGCTCAACCACGTGTTCTTCTTTGCATACATTTTAGATGGCAGTGCACGGTCTCCAGGCCCTTCCTCCGGCTCTACAGGTAGCAAAGGGGCGTGGCAAGACTACATACCCATAAATGTATAAAACAGACAATTTACTTTATATATTTACCTTACTTGAAGAGATTGAACTGAGTAATGAAGAGAATGAAGGCAAATTGAAGCATAAATACAAAACTCTGTGGATAAGTAATTAATAAAAATTATTTACATTTACCATCTTACAATAATTTCTCTCACTTCAAGAGAATTTTGGTGTAAGTAGATAGGGTGTTCAGGCAAGTACATCATCTCAATCTCATCAGTCAGTAAGCGCAGAACAAAGGAGTCCCCATTGAATAATGGCAGTGACTACAGAACCGTAAACGGTTTCCGTTGCGAAGTGCT
>NW_003557645.1:0-1244 GCF_000090795.2 Amphimedon queenslandica
GGTGCATATATGTGTTTATGCCTGTTACTGTCAATGGAAGTTTACGTGTATGATTCAAATACAACGATTATTATTGTGAAGCTTAACTGCAAGTTGAATGCATCAAGATTTCAGCTAGTAAAACCCACCAGGAGCCCATGAAAAAAGAAAGGTTTTCATGGGCTCCTGAACCCACAGAATGATGATGTGGCATATTTGCTATTTCAAGTTAATGATAATACAATGTATTTTTATCAACGCACACATTCCTGCTCTTCTATACAAAATACAAATTATCTAGCAAGTGTAACACATCAGCATACTATATGTACATTCCACTGTGGGGGCATATGCTAAGAATTACAAAAATTTTGGGCATGGTTACACACAATTATTTCAATAGATCTAATGCTGAAATGTTGCATCAAAGTTACAAATTTAAAAATGAATACAGGTTTATTAAACAGCTATGTTAAATAAAGTATATATTAAGTAAAAATGAGAAATTTTCAAAATTATGTTAACAACATCATGTCATGATGCCAATAGACCAAGCAATAAACTGCCTCATGGAAACTAGTTTTACTCTGATAATACATTGCTAATCATGCTCATTTGCTCTGACTAAACTTGCTCACTGAGTCCTTCACAGTTACATTGTGGCTGTACATTATTTGCAAGTGTATAGCTTAACTATACTATAGAACTACACTGGTGATCCTTGCCACTGGAATTCCTGCAGTATATACAACCAAATTTAATAATTATGCTTCTGTTTTACTGTAAAAATAATAATGACGATATTATATAACTCACTCTCTTCTCTGTTTTTAGCTTATGTTGTTTTTTCTTTCATTTTTATGATAATAATAATAATAACTTTAGTGCTGTTGTAGTAGATGTGATGCGCTTCAGCACATGCACATCAGAGACACACATGCAATAGCTATCATCCACCTTCTATCTCTCTGTTCCATTATTTGTGTGCGTCAGCTTTAATTTTTGTCTCTTGACATTTATGTTTCATGATACATTTTGGTCTCATAATACTTAACACTGTAATCTATTATTGTTGTTGTTGTTCTTGTTATGTAATAATAATAATAATAATAATAATAATAACAACAACTTCCCAGTGATACAAATGAAGAATTGAAAATTTCAGGAGGATAGTTCAGATAATAGTAGCACTGGAGGTCTGAGTCGAACATGTCGAAACAGCCTGTACAAACAAATACACACACAAAATTTAAACAGAATACACT
>NW_003557646.1:0-1244 GCF_000090795.2 Amphimedon queenslandica
GGGACTATCACAAGAAGCATGAGGGAGGAAACACTGGGAAGAAGAAACCGTTTTCTGAACGAACCTGTTTTAAGTGTAACAGAAAAGGACATATCGCTAAGGATTGTACGGAGAAGAACCTACAAGCGAAGGAGAAGACAAAGGAAGCTATTTGGTATGGAGAAGGAAGAGTCAACGGCCGATTCGTGAGGAAGATCCAGATTGATAGTGGAGCATCTAGAACAGTGGTGGACAGGAGATTGGTAGACTTGGATGACATTGGAGAAGAATCAATCAGTGTCACATTTGGGAATGGCACGACAGGAGAGTACCCTTTGGCAACAGTCAAAATCATGTTTGATGGAGAGGAGTACCAGGTAAAGGCAGCAGTGGTACAGGGTCTAGCAGAAGATGTACTACTTGGACGGGATGTACCACTACACTTACATATAGCGAAGCGACTACCTAAGGAGGAGCAGGGAGAGTTAATGAAGCAGTTAATCAAAGAACAACAATTACACCACGAGGAGCAGGAAGGAGCAGTACTAGCAGTATCAACAAGATCACAGAAGAAGAAGCAGTCAGTTCCAGAGAAGCAGCAGTCAGTTCCAGAGAAGCAGCAGTCAGTTCCAGAGAAGCAGCAGTCAGTTCCAGAGAAGCAGCAGTCAGTTCCAGAGAAGCAGCAGTCAGTTCCAGAGAAGAAGCAGCCAGTTCCAGAGAAGAAGCAATCAGTTCCAGAGAAGCAGTCAGTTCCAGAAAAGGAGCAGTCAGTTCCAGAGAAGCAGCAGTCAGTTCCAGAGAAGCAGCAGTCAGTTCCAGAGAAGCAGTCAGTTCCAGAAAAGGAGCAGTCAGTTCCAGAGAAGCAGCAGTCAGTTCCAGAGAAGCAGCCAGTTCCAGAGAAGCAGCAGTCAGTTCCAGAGAAGCAGCAGTTAGTTCCAGAGAAGAAGCAGTCAGTTCCAGAGAAGAAGCAATCAGTTCCAGAGAAGCAGTCAGTTCCAGAGAAGCAGTCAGTTCCAGAGAAGCAGCAGTCAGTTCCAGAGAAGCAGCAGTCAGTTCCAGAGAAGCAGTCAGTTCCAGAGAGGCAGCAGTCAGTTCCAGAGAGGCAGCAGTCAGTTCCAGAGAAGAAGCAGTCAGTTCCAGAGAAGAAGCAGTCAGTTCCAGAGAAGAAGCAGTCAGTTCCAAAGAAGAAGCAGTCAGTTCCAGAGAAGCAGTCAGTTCCAGAGAGGCAGCAGTCAGTTCCAGAGAAGAAGCAGTCAGTTCCAGAG
>NW_003557647.1:0-1244 GCF_000090795.2 Amphimedon queenslandica
AATAGGATTATTGATAATGTTCGTGGTGAGATTAATAAGAGACAGTGGATCATTTTTGACGGAGACGTCGATCCTGAGTGGGTGGAGAATTTAAACTCTGTACTGGACGATAACAAGTTACTGACACTGCCTAATGAATGGAGAGAGACTCAGTATACCACCCAATGTTTACCAGGATATTATTAGTATACTCTCGCTTTCAATATGCATTATAGTTCAGAGACTTTAACCAGATTTTTGAGTAACTTTAAAAAATTCATAAAAAATTCAAATTTAATTGGAATCAGCTCAAACGTAAACTTTCTACACAACATAAGTACATGTATATGTATCAGAAAATATCATAAAAATTGAGAATTCTCACCTTTTCATTTTTGGCAAAATTTTGGCCGACACCCCTGTACTGTAGTACAGGGACTTTGACCCAATTTTTGAGTAACTTAAAAATTCATATAAAATCTAAATTTGATCAGAATCAGCTCAAACTTTCTACACAACATAAGAACTTGTATATGCATCAGAAAATATTATAAAAATTGAGAATTCTCTACTTGACATTTTTGGCAAAATTTGGCCAATGCCCCTGTACCATAGTACAGGGACTTTGACCTGATTTTGAAGCAACTTTAAAAATTCATAAAAAAATCCAAATAGATCGGAATCAGGTCAAACTTTCTACACAACATAAGAACTTGTATATGTATCAGAAAATGTTATAGAAATTGAGAATTCTCTACATGACATTTTTGGCAAAATTTGTCTCACGCCTCTGTGCTATGGTACAGGGACCCTTCCAAATTTCACCAAAAGTGACTAAGATCAGAGCACCCATAATTTTTAATATTGTGTTATTATGTTTAGTATATTATTAGTAAATCTCCGTATACTCTTTAGGTTCGTATAATGTTTGAAGTGCAGGATCTCAAGTTTGCTACCCTAGCCACTGTGAGTCATTGTGGTATGGTTTGGTTCAGTCAAGACGTCTTAACGCTTGACATGGTCTTTGATCACTTCATATTGAAACTGAAATCAGTACCTATTGACAAGGGAGAGGAGGAACTGAGAGGAGGAGGGGCACCTTCGACCAGGAGACCATCTCTCCTATTATGGAGGTGAGCAACTACATGTACATGTACATGTATAATTCAATTATATAATTAATAATTCATATAATTCAATTTTTAATTCAATTTTGAATCATTTTTGTGAGCATCGATTACACTTTTACATGTATTTTGTATGCA
>NW_003557648.1:0-1244 GCF_000090795.2 Amphimedon queenslandica
TGCATAGACATATAAAGGTACATGTAAAGCATGCATAATTGCTCACACACATACACACACATGCATAGGCGCCGGAACAGGGGGGGCAGAGGGGGCTAAAGCCCCCCCAGTCTTGAAACAGGAGGGGCTGAGCCCCCCCAGAAATTCTCTGCAACTGACTAACAAAGAAAATAAAACTGACTTTTATCAGTAAAATTAGACCTGCAGTCATCATCTCTTCATTTTATTTAAAGAAAAAGACAAGAAAACTACTCTAAATCCAACAATAGAAGATTAGCACCATTTTTTGTAAAATTAGCAGCCATTTTTGTATAAAACCACACCCATTTTAATAACTTAATTGATGTTCAGCCCCCCCAAAATAAATTTTGTTCCGCCGCCTATGCACACATGTACATGTTACATGTACACATGATGTACTTGTTAGTATACACATACACATATTAAAACATATGCACACATACACACAAATACAGTGGAACCCCTTAACTCCGGACACCATTGGGATCTACTGAAGTGTCCTTATTTCAGGGGTGTCCTTAAATCAGGGGTGGTAATAATAGTTATTAAATCAATTAATTCTATTAATTATTGTAGAGTCTAGTTTATTAGTTAGTATTTCATGGTCTTATGGATGAAAATAAGTCTAGAAGTGCAGTTTGTGTGCTGCTCGTAAAGGAAAGATGTAAAGTTAAAAATTATTGAAGAGGATATCAGTGTCCATTGCTAAATCTGCACAGCCTCTGTGGTCAAGGTAAGCTTGTACATCCTCTAAGAGTGATCACTTCTCAAAATGACTTCAACATGGGACTAATGGCTGTTGTTCCTCACCTACCTCTTCATCTCCGGCATCAGCATCATGGGATTCATTGAGTATTAGAATTATATTGATATGTAATTTTTTTTTAATAATAATAATATCTAGTCTAATGCATAATAATTGCCATTGTAACAACGATTAGATCTAAATCAATTATTATTTTAACCCATTGATCATCAGGACCACACCCACTGTCCATTCAAGAGGGGTTAATTTAATACAGCAAGATCATTCCCTTTTTCTAAAAGCGAGGGGTTCGCAACGGGAAGAAAATCTCTACGAGATTACAAAAATTACCAGGATTACCAATTGATTACTGGATTACCAGGAGAATTCCAAGATTATGAGTGGATTACCAAGATTATAGGTAGATTCTTTAGATTACCAGGGATTACAAGCTGGATTACTTGGATTACCAAGGATA
>NW_003557649.1:0-1244 GCF_000090795.2 Amphimedon queenslandica
GACTCTGACACACAAGCAAGTGTATCAAGCATTAATTCTGTGTATGATAACAAATTTATGTATATTTATAGCTAATGGTGTGCACTTCTGCACCTGGAATGGGTATAGATGTTCCTAATATAGACTTGGTTATTAAACTTGGTTGCTCACATACAGCACATTTGACGAATTAGTCCAACAGTTTGGAAGGGCTGGAAGACATGGCAGAAAGGCAAAGGGTATTGAATGCTATGAAATTTATGTGATGCAACATAATTTTGGTACAGGTCTCCTTTTTTGTGAAGATAACCTCTAGCATGCTTTATTTTGGGGTAAAGATACATTGTGTAAGTCATATGATGAGAAAAAACTGCAGTTATCAAAGTTTCAAGATGTTTGTAGGTACATGTATATCATTTTTATTACCATGTGCCATCAACTTTATGTTATACCCATATACAGGTATGCTTTTGTTCATCATCATTGACGAGATACCAGCTAGTCCTGTAAACTACTGGATAAAAAGAATTAAATCTTCAGGAAAATGATTATTTACAGCTAGAAGGAACCCATCACCTTTCAGACAAGCATGTCATAGCTACTGCTAAACTACTGTCAAAACAATTCCCAGACATGCCAATGATTCAGTCGTGTTTGTATACTCAGAAACTAAGTCTCATTCAGCTGGCTAAAAATGATTCATTATTTTTCCACAACTTTGGGGACCATTGGGTTACTAGTCATTTTATGGATGGCATTGCTTTACTTTATGACTCCTACACAGAGATCATTCACTCAGAGTTAAAGAAGCAGCTCATTGCCCTCTATGGATCTGCTATGGTAAAAGTACCGTGGTTGGTGAAGCAAAAGGTGATAAGGAATGTGCCTGCTTTGCAGTAGCATACGCAGTATCTATTCTTTATGTAAATGATCCTGCTAACAATATATTTGATCAGTCACACATGAGACAACACATGATTGAATGTCTCAAAAACATATTTTACATGCCATTCCCATCTATGACATGAAAATCATGATGCAATGTATCAGATTATGTTACCCAACTACATTGATTATTACAAACAAGTTAACAAATGTATGTTATTTAATGTTCAAAGTTATTGTATTGGTCTAGGTAGCTAATTATACTTGCAAAATGCATGGTGGAATGCTAAAGGTGACCAGATAAATGTTGCATAGCTATCCCATATTGCAGGAAATTTTGGAGGGAGTTGAATTCGGCAAATTACTATATTTTGGTAATT
>NW_003557650.1:0-1244 GCF_000090795.2 Amphimedon queenslandica
CTAAAATTTGTTGAGTTAAGAGTCAAAAGAAATTAAAAATACAAAATACTAAGTACAATAAACAATGTATGCTAGAATAGATTATATTTATCTTTAATTCCTTACCAAGAGGAAGTGGCCAGCATTTTAGAATCAGGTGAGAATTCACAATAAGATACTGGTCTAGTGTCACCAACCTGACTGCATATGTTAGTCATGTCCTAATAATTAATTAATAGAATTAATGTTTTATCATGACTCAATCACTCGTAGTTTCCTATGCAGTTCTTGTTTCTTTGCAGCTTTTTCCGGTCCGGGTCTTTTAGCCTCTAGCCTTGCCTGAACTAACCTTTCCCTTGCCCTGAAAGACAGTAAATCAATTATAAAAGTAACCATTTAATAATATAATGACAGATCTCTCTAACTAGTTGCTAAATTATTAAGACTACATAGTACAATACTTACTAGTACAATAATACTACATTGTACTTACTTATTATATTAAACAGTTAAAAATGGACTTTAAATAAATACATATACAGTATACTAGCTGATACAAAATACATGTACATGTACAATACTAGTATCCCTATACCTGGGCATGGAGTACTCAGTGATCCAGTATCTAGCTGATAATAGTTCGGCAGTTCCTTCGTGATACCAAACAGAGTCTTCATCAATGGCCTCTTCATTAGTATCCATGGTTTGTGACACCTGCTTCTGCTCTAAACTAACCTTGATACCTCTCTCGGCTAATTAATAATAATTAATTAATGGATTGATTGATTAATTTAAGTACCAAGTTGAGCGACAAGAAGTCTTAGTCTCTCTCTTCTGTCAGCTGGTCCTTCGCCAAACAAACCTGGAAATGGAGGGGAGAGAGAAAAACACATTTATATACATGTATGTATATAGTCTAGCCTCTATATAATGGATACTGTGTCTCTGTTATACAGAGGTGTCCTTTATGTGGAGGTTATTTTATACAGTAAGGATTGTAATTGGTACACTAGGTGCTGTCCATTAAATGGAAATGTACGCTATAGAGAGTGTCCATTAAGAGAGACTATACTATAAACTTACAAATAGGTTGTCCCATTTCTCTTAGTTTTGCTTTCACTTCAGAATCAGACGTTGGAACTACAATAGACCGCACCTATTTATGGGTGGAGAAAGAGGTAGATCATGGAGCTTACAGTTTTTAATGAATTAAAAACTAACCCTTTTCTTCTTTTCAAATTCATCTATCAGTACTTTCTGTCTGT
>NW_003557651.1:0-1244 GCF_000090795.2 Amphimedon queenslandica
TGAAAGCAACAACCCGGAGAATATCATCATAAGTCAAAGCATGGTTTGGTGTCTTTCCAGCATTTCCGTGAACTCTAATAAAGTTAAGTACATAACATTTAATTTGTCAGTCTCATACCTTGGTATTAATCCATTCATTCTGTAGTTTTTCATGATTTCCTCAAACCTGCTTTTGCCACATGCATGTAGCTTCAGAAATGTTACTCTACATATCTAGTTGAAAAACAATTAATTTTGTGTTGTGTTACTCATAGCTACAAACCTTATGACCTTGATGCATGAACGTAAAAAATTGCCTCTTTCTCTCTTTCTGTCTCCTGTGGTTGCCAGTCGACAATCCCCCCATGGTAGATGTTGCTGCCATTTGACTCATGATAGCAATTTCTTGAACAGGCTTTGCCATGGCTTGTATGTCACATCTATATGTTTTTATGTAAGAGTGACTGAACAGTGCATAGCAATTATCTGAGCAACCACATCCATGTTCAAAAAACTTTGATAAATCTTCTTCCTCTTGTAGGTCTTCCTTCCTCATGTCATCACAAGAGTGAGTAGTTGAAGTAGCTGGAACGTCAGGCGTCGCTGATTCTAAATCAAGATCTGATACTTGTAGCTCCACAGCCACCTCAGGATCAAACAGTGGTGGATTAATATCTTCATCACAATCTTTTTTCTCATTCTCTCCTTCTTTTCCTTCCTCTACCTCTCCTTCCATATCTTCTACTGCTTCATAGTCTGTCTCTATCAATTAACAAATACACTGTATAACTAAGTTTAATACAATAATATTATGCATTTATACAGGTGATGGAATGTTATTGTTGTGATAGCTAACCGCTATTCACAGTTAGTATGTAAACAGTGTTATGAATAAGCTTACCACTAGTTTCATCACAAAAGTAGTCCCCAAGAACTGAAGCAACGTAGTCACTGTCTCGAGGACCTATTTCTTCATTTAACAAGCGAGCAATGTCTCTTTCTGTAGCCATAGTTTTAAAAGTAGTCTTCTTTGTCTTTGTTATACTTTAAATAGTTGCTATAGAGACTCCATGGTTACCTAATGACGCATTAAAGCCCTCCGTTTTTATTCCGTGGTCGCTCCGTGTAACATTCTCCGTGCACAATCAAGGTAAAATGTCGAAGGGCTTATAACTCGGCAAAGAAGGCTTCGCTACCCCTGATTTTGGTATCAAATGAAAGGATTTTGTTTATATAACATGTTTATGTGATAAAATGAATTTCGC
>NW_003557652.1:0-1243 GCF_000090795.2 Amphimedon queenslandica
TTATAACTTAGTTATAACTTTCATGTAGTATATTTATAATCTTATTATATAATATTACACCATATGTCTATATTTAATATATATGTATTATGTTCATTTTATATATGTTTTATAGAAAAGAAATATATTTTTCAGTTAACTTATTTATGAAATAATAAATATATGTTGTTTATGCATAACATATGTATTTTACATATATATATATGTTTTATATGTATTACATACTGCCAAATACTGATAAGTTTCATATATGTGGAACATATCTGAAAAATATAAAATATATTTATAGTAAAAATATATTTTTGTATTACCTGGGCATGTATTCTCATTAGCAGCTAAAACATAAACAGAGAATTATTCACAGGTTAGTTTGTACATGTACACTCATGAGTACAGGCTTGTTCAATTTAGGCTATTATTATCAGGACCTGCTCAGGATCTATCACTTTTTATTCTCCAGTTTATCATACGTACATGTACATGTAGACCAGGAATAGACTCACAATACATGTACTTAACTGATTCTTTAGAAATTAAGTTAAATGTGTCATTATTATGAGCAACAACCTACTAATAAGACACATGCATGTACATATAATGGGTATGACATAGTTTTGTACATGTACATGTTTTTGAGAAATGAAACAAAGTTTACCAATACATACAAGTACATACCAGTACACATACTAAGTGTACTGTGTACATCAGTGTGGCTCACATCAGCTGTGAGGGACTGTACTGTACATGCATAAGAGTACATAAGAGGAACAATAGTAACCTAATAGTGGGATACAACTACCATGCATTAATATACACATTATACACTATAAGCTATTGCTACATAACTCATACACAATTTAATTCATACAAGAAGTTAATAGTGAATGTACATGCTGTAACTGTATCAACAATACAAAAGGTTAGGTTTCTAACAAAGGAGAGGGATCAAGCATCATGAGCAACCAAAATGACACTACTAATGTTTTACAGTCATTGGGTAAACAATGATACTAACATGTGACATCACATACAATTACTATGAAGGAGCAAGTACTGACCATCATGCCACACCCTCTACATCTTACATCATACATCAATAGGGAAGGAATGGACAACAGATAATCATGTGACACATTTTTATTATTTAAATGAATTGTACACATGGTAAGGGAGGAAGAAGTAGCTGATGACTCAAGCTGTTTCATAAAATTTACTAAACATACAGTACTACATACAGTATAAT
>NW_003557653.1:0-1243 GCF_000090795.2 Amphimedon queenslandica
TTTTTATTACATTTCTTGATACGTACAATGTATTAATGTCCTTATGCTATGTAAAAAGTTTGAGCCAATTTCAACTTTAATTTTTTAAGTTACTGCCATTTTAAAAAATAATCCCAAAATCTAAAAATACCCAAGGCTGATTTCAACTTCAATTTTTCTTCACAACTATTTTTAAGAAAACGCCAAAGTACTGAAAATACCCAAGGCTATAATAGCCCCAAACAAGCCTGCGTAACAGGGTAAAAAATATTCCTATAATTGATTTCACCACCTTTCAAGTACAACTTGGTCATTATTAAGACTTATAGAGGTTCTCTCTACCTTCTAATGCTTCTAGAGAAGTCTTTAGACAGTATCTCTATGCTCTCTTGCTGTTAGAAAGCTCTTAACTTTGTCCCATGTGTAAACCGCCATTTTGTTTGCCGTGACCACACCCACCACGTAAAGGAGCGTGGGCGGGTGGTTGCTAAGGCTTGTTATTTCTCCAATACAACGTGTATAGAAGAAATGTAAGTGTGGACATACAAATATAATAGATAGCGCAATGGTGAATTCAATTATAGGAAAGACCTGGGGGCTTCGCCCCCAGGTCATTAAAAATAGCTCCACAATTACTCCAAATTCTTATTGCATTTCTGATACATATTGATGTCCTTATGTTGTGAGCTAATTCTGAGTTTCTGACTTCAATTTTTCTTTACAGCTATTTTTAAGAAAATGCCAAAATACTGAAAAATACCCAAGGCTATAGCCTATGGTTTGTCCAAAAAATGACTCCAAAATTACCTCAAATTTTTATACCTTTTCTGATACATATTAATCTCCTTATGCTGTGTAGAAAGTTTGAGCTGATTTGGACAAAATTTTTTGGAGTTACGGCCACTTTTAAAGAATTACAAATTTTGGAAAAAAAGCAGACTATAGTCAATGGTTTTAAAAATAGGAAATGACTCCAAAATCACCCCAAGTTTCTATAACATTTTCTGATACATATTGAAGTAGATGTTCTTTCTACTTTTAGTTGTCTTATCAACTCTTATGTTGACTGATGGTGAGGATTTTATTTTCTCCACCCACTAAACGGATTTCAAACCATAAAGATTATTATCCAAAGAGAACTGAATTATTAAATTTGACTGCTATTTGCTATTACATGTATACACTGATATATGTCTTTAATGCCCTATGAATTGTCAATCATTTCTATAATTTAAAGCACAAAAATCAAATAAAAAAAAATATC
>NW_003557654.1:0-1243 GCF_000090795.2 Amphimedon queenslandica
TGGATAAGCAAGGGTTTGGATAAAAGTGGTACGGATAATCAAGGACGTACTGTATCAGCAATTTCTCCACACAGATCTGCCATCATTTTACATATTAATGACACTATACTTGTATGTTTACATATGCATGTACATGTATATTATCTCGTAGAGGATCTGTGTTACTGAGATGATACTAAGAAGAGATTCAGGAAGCTTTTATTAATGACTCCATTGAATCGTGTGTCAGCCAATGTGGCTTATTTCCTCAACTGTTTACTAGTAAGATATGCAGTGATAATAGTACACTAACAATACATTTGTACATAATGTACATGTAACTTTAATTTTGTCATTATTTGACTTTGCTCTTTTTTATTTTTTAGACTGATACTGAAGAGATTGTTTCTGATGAAGTAAGTACTGTACAGTACTATTGTCTCCTACTCTCCTGTTGTATCATTGGTCCTCTCTCTCTCTCTCTCTCCCTCTGAGGTTGCTGCTACAAAAAAGAAGTCCAAGAAGAAGAAGGGAGGAGGAAGTGGTGGTGGTGGTGCTAGTGGTCCAGTCACTAAAACTACATCTGCTGGAAAAGGTATTGTGCTATATCTTTTACAGCATGTGTGACATACAGAGCATAATGTGCATTTACTTTACATGTATATGAACATGTAATGACTGTATTATGTTACTATTAATGTATGGAGCCATTGCAGTGCATTTCAAAGGCCATATGCAGTGTATGTTTACTATGTACTTAAATATCTATCTCTTTCTCTAGTAATTTTGCAACTCACATGTGTACTACTTGTGGTGTTAGCAGAGTCTCTCTTCTCAGGGAATTCTGTAACAAAACAGGTTAGATGGCATCATACCTCACTAATATTCATTGACCGCACCCCTTATCAGGAGTACAGATTACATTGAAGGATTACAAATTTTCCTTGACTGCTCCATTGAATGAAGGTGATCTTGCCTGTATTGTACCTGTTGTTAAGCACACTGATTTTAAAGTGAGACAAAACTTCATTTGTGACCATAATTGACAAAAGGTACCTTATGGTGGATTTGAAAATTCATCATTATAATGAAAAATATCAACCTCTGAGTGCTCTGTTAAACTAATATTGTTTCTAAAAGTTAGATAGCAACTTTTTGCATCCTGTGGAGTAATTTTATGATAAATGGAGCTCAGGAAGATGATTTTTTAGCTATAAAGACAAATTTCACTACCCGCCATAAGGTACCTTTTGTCAATTATGGT
>NW_003557655.1:0-1242 GCF_000090795.2 Amphimedon queenslandica
CGCCAGACATTATTTGATTTAGTAGGCTGTCCATTACTAATAATATAAAGTTCTGGATTAGGCAAATGATTAGAATCTATACCAATCTCATTTAAAGTTTCCATGGTTTTTTCTAATGGAAGGGGTAAATAAAACATTGCACCTTTAAGAGCCTTCAAAGAATTATATGTAGGCACTTTTAAGGTGTGTGTCCCTAGCCTAACAATTGTCTGAAAACATTTGGCCCTCTGTATTAACTGGCAACTTAAAGGATCCAAATTTTCCAATTCTTTGGGTAGTGGCTCACACTTTAACCCATTGAGCACACAACGTGCAGGAACTTCATTTTTCCTAATAATAGGTTTACAATGATTACAAATATACATCACTTAATTTAATGCTGTAGGATCATTCTCTCTAATGTAATCTAATAGGATATTCCAAACATCACTATCTAAATTTTTAGCTTCAGTGACAGATTTTTTTCTTAAAAGCCTCTCACAGCTACAACAAGCATTAACAGCCTGATCAGACAAAGCTTTCTTAAATTCATCAATAGCATCTGAATACTGAAAATAAAGTACAGTATCTAAGTTTGGTATTCTAAATGGGTCTTCTTCTTCACCATCATTAATAGCGTAATACACATTATCAAATTCAGTCTCATCGGCTTCATTAATTTTTAAATTTATCAATTGTGCTACATCGCCATCAGCAAGGGAAGAATCAATAATATCTATTGTTAAATGGGCATTTCTAGCAACATAAAAGTGTTTCAAAAGGTGTCTCAACAAAGGATAATGAACAGATGCATTGCGTAAAATACGCAGCATACTTTTACAGTCAGTATCGTTACTACTACACACAATAGGATGGCCTATCCTTTCACAAACAATTTCTGAATATTTAAAATATTTTTCAACATTATTTTCATCTTTTTTAACAATTACCGTTACACTTGCATTATCCCAGAAATCATGTTCATGCACTTGATCTATTTCTTCAACATGCAGGGATCTTGTCATATAATGCTTGTTAGGACAATTATCACATGCATCTAAATGCTTCCTCAATTCTTTAATGGGCTCATCAAAATATCGTCTAACTTCAATAATCGAACTAATGTCACTTTCTAATAAAGGTTTGCACCTGTCTGTACAGTGCCATTTGAGGGCAGGCTTTCTCTTATTAGTATACATTCTATTATTATCAACATTATCATCTTCAGAGTCACTATCATCATTACATTCTTGTACTCTATCA
>NW_003557656.1:0-1242 GCF_000090795.2 Amphimedon queenslandica
ACTGTCAGGTCTGCAAGGACAAGGAGACCCGTTACCTCTACCACCATTTCCTGCTGCTCCTCTACCTCGGGGCACTGCTCCTCGACCAGCAGCTCCCTGTCCTCTTCTGGCTTCGCCCCGACCATGACCTCCCCCGTCAGATACTACATCACTCTGCCCATCCCGATCATTAGGTCTTGGCTGTGGTGTCGGAGGTCTAGGTGGTGGTCTTCTCCCTCCTCTGCCTCGTGGTGGTCCTGAGTGATCATGGTGATTGCCGGGGTCATCGTTTGGTTGAAAGTTCATTGGATCGTATTAAAGATTTATAAATAAATTTAATTGTTACAAACAATTACGTCATAAAGTAAAGCTAGATTGTATTCTTCATGTTCAGGGTCCATTTTAACCACTACTTTACTCCTTGAAATCAGTGAATGCAGCTGTTGTAATTAATAATTTAGGAGCCAAATATCATTATTAGCCAATAATAATGTGTCAACAATAATAATATGTTTACGATCAATCAATAATAATTAAATAACTGACCAATCAAAATAAGCCATGCCTTAATGGAAAGGCTTTATAACTAAGCAACAAAAATTGTTAGATGCAGTTTTTATACTTTTCAAAGATGGAAACTTCTGTTCTAAGACTACCTAAGAAGCAAATATTACCCCAATGGATGTAAGAGTTCGCAAACCAACAAAATACACACACTACAAGCACAACAACAGCATTGCCATACAGAAAGCAAAAGAGGAGTGACTATTTCTGGGGCCTTAAGCGGCGTGTACCACTACAAGATGTTAGCAACAGCAAAAAGAGATGCACCGAGCATTACAAAGAAAAGAAAAGGGCACAGAGATCAAAAGAATTTATGGTACAAAAAGAAAGTTGAGAGAGATGAGGGAATCTGCAAGGATGAACAGATCCACAGAGAATGAATCCCCATCTGAAAGAGAATCTTGCCTAAATAAGATTTCAACTAAGATGTGCGAACGAGTCAGAAGGTCATAGAGAGGACATCTTAATGACTAAAGGCAGAGATCTCAGCAGCATTGTGCCAATGAGTCAGAAGCTCAGAGAGAAGCATGTGTTCACGATCTGAGAGGGAGAGCTCAGCAACAATGTGCCAACGAGTCTGAAGATCAGAGAGAAGAACGTCTCAGTGACCTGAGTCACAGATCACAACAAAGACTGGCAAGTGAATCTGGGTTGGAACGAGAAGTACGTCTTTTAGATCTTCGTCAAGGAGCTCGTGAA
>NW_003557657.1:0-1242 GCF_000090795.2 Amphimedon queenslandica
ATTACTCAAGATTCTGATCAGGATAACACTCAATCTCCTTCACCTCCCTTGTCTCCATCTCACCCCTCTAATCTTCCTCATTCTACTCCCGATCACTCAGTAGAATCGTCTGAACAAGAGAATGAATCAACTATGGATCATCCTGTACGTCGTTCCAATAGATCAAGACACCCGCCTAAAAGGTATGGGTCTCCACTTCATTATTAACAGTATATCATGTTCATGCTATTATTAATAATGGTGTATGGTATTATGATTATAGAATGTAAATATTAGTTATTTCCTTATTAATACTTGTGTGTTCACATAATTATCTTCTTTATGTAAACTGTTAGCCAAAGGGGGAGGAATGTTATGTATTCATGCATACATATATTCATTAACACCTCTAATTCATTATTGATCAATGATTATCATTATTGGGCCCTGCGCTGGCCGGCTCTATTGTTCTTTTTATTATATTATTGATGTTCTTGCACGTGTTGTTTTTAAGAAAAAGAGAAGAGATAATTTTACTAAAAGTTTCCACTGTTATTGCGTGCAAGCAAGCTGTGCTTTGGTCAATACTGCACCTAAGTACACAACACCATCTTTGTGTTTGTGTGTATACCATATGTTTCACATGCTTGCATTGGTAGATCTATAATATCGTCATAGACAGTACTATCTATGACATCATTATTATCAATTCTATAATTAAAAAAAACAGTAATACCATATCTACTTCTTAAAGAGTTACTTATTTGCTTGTTTAGCAGTGATCCTATGATAGGACTTGAGCCTGTAAATAAATGACATTTAACTATAGTATTGATTAATGTATCATACTTGATTAAGCAGGAGATATGAATAATAATACTAATAGCTAGTGATATCAATAATAATCCAACAACTGCAAACAGTCCAAGACTAATACCATCAATAGCTCCTGCAACTATACGTATTATTCAAAAATATTGTGGAATCTTCAAGATTCCTGATGATTAATTATCGATTATTAGTGATTATTAATAATTATTATTCATGGATTGTAAAACTATAAATACGACCATTTTATTATTTTTGTCACGTCTGTTGTACTGTTGTTGATACTGTTGAGAGAGAGGAAGGTCTTTGACCTATTTCATTCACAAAGATATTTGGAGTATCGACTCCCCAACCTGAATTTGTTGTCAACAGTCAATTCTACGATCCAGTTCCCCTATCTTAGGGTGTCTAAAGTGAAAAATGAAGTCCAAGATT
>NW_003557658.1:0-1242 GCF_000090795.2 Amphimedon queenslandica
ATGGTATCCAGCACATCATCAGGTAATACCTCATTAGCAGCTTCAGTGTCGTCTAAGACTTTAAAAGGATCCTTAAGCTCTTTACCTTGAAAATGATATTTGATGGATAAATTAGGACGTTTTGGATTATATTTATCAAACTTTCCTTCATGAAATGCGAGTAATAGTATCACAATATTACGGCAGATAGTTCCTGCTGCTATTACTCTGGCTGACATGTGTCGTCCACTTGCACCGGTATAGAAATGAACTGCCTTACTTCCACTTTTGATTTTGATTGGTAATGATGGATATGAATCAGGATAGCAAACGCGATCTTCAAAGTTTTCTTTCACTTTTGCTTTTATTGCCTTGACTTCTTTTTTCATTTTCTTGTTTTCTTCCGTTATTTTTCTATTTTCTTCTTTTATTTTCTCATTTTCTTTTTTTACTTGTTCACTTTCTATCTTCAGTTGTCCACAGGCTGCAGCTAATAGTGTCATGTGTTTAGTATCAGCAGTGTGTTTATCTACATCTTTACGTAATGGCTTATCATTACAACCAGCCCAACTAAACACACAATCTACTGGCTCTAATGGACACTTATTATCAATATGATACTCGAGATTAAATCGTGGCATAGTAGTAGAAGCACATCCTCTAGGACAAGTAACAGGATACCAGCAACACTCTTTGTAGTGATCCTTTGTAATAGAGAGGAACGTGCCTTCTTCCCCACAATGCTCGCATTCAAACGGACGTTGAGGACATTCCTTATCTTTATGCCTCTTCAGATATCTACGCTGCATTCTCTCTTGACATTCCTCATATTGACACTTTACTTTTTCATATTGACATTCTCCTTCTCTCTTCTCTTTATTAAGATGAGTAGACATATTCTTCAATTCTCCTTTCCATTGACATCCTTTCTTCACATTACTGCAGTAGACCTCCAATCCATTGATAATACGAATGCGTTCCTTATTAACCATAAATTGATATTTCTTCTCTTCGCATATAGGACAGGATCCTTTTCTTGCTTTTACTTTCCGAATGCAAGGGCCACAGAAATTATATCCACAGCAGCTCACCAGATGAGGATCTGTCAAGATGTGGAGGCAAATTGGACACTCTAGCTGTACATGGTCAGGCAGTTCCTTAACAAAATGAAAGGTCTTCTTTGCTAAAGCAAGACATGATATTCAAACAGTGAAGGGCCCTAAGGAATAGCTACAATATTACTCATGTGACTGTAATCAGAAA
>NW_003557659.1:0-1242 GCF_000090795.2 Amphimedon queenslandica
GCATGAATGAATGAAAGAAAAAAACAATGAACGATGAAACAAATCATTGAAATAGTGTAGCAATACCTGCTTTATGAAATCCATTAATAATTATCTGGGGATTTAAGGTAAAATACTTATGCATTTCTTTAACCCAATGGGCTTGCAAGGGTTTCATTATGCTCAATCTCTGTATCCACATTTTCATCTGTACCATTTTCCAGTTGTTTCAGTATAAGGTCACTATACCATTCTCGAAATTTAGCTTTTAAATAATCTTTAGGAGGCTTATTCACTGAGATCCAATAGCTGTAGTTTATTGGTTGTATTTGGTGGGACCATGACATAGTAAATATTGTTGTCGCACAGAAGCTAGTTGGAATATAGACTCAGTACATTGGCCCTTAAAAACATCAAAAATGACCAATGCTGGATGGTTGCTGTGTAGCTTGAACTGCAAGCGTGCCTCTGAGATATAAGGTATGATAATTTCTTTCACATATTTGATCATAGTTTTTTTCATTGGACCAATGATTATCTGTGAAGCTAATTTGCCAATCACGAGGAAAATCAATATTGTTTGGAAGACATTTTGTAGTTTTGCCTTGATATATGAGCTGGATGGGCAAAAAATTTCCAGACAAAGTACATCCAAATACAGCAGTTATCTGACGTTTGTCATCAATAGCAGCCACTTCAATACGCTTTGTTCCCTTCTTTTCCATCGTCCAAGAGCAAGATGGAACCACTTGTACTGCAGTTTGGTCCCAGTTTATTATTAAACTAGATGGTATATCCTCCATTTCAACAACGCCCTTTATATCAAATAAAAAGTTGTCTTTTAATTCTAAAAAATCATGTGGTTGAACCTTCCTTTTGAACTATATTTACAACGTTTATATTACAGTAATTGAGAAGTGTTCCTTGTCATTGAAAAATTTAAACAGCTGAAAAGTGTTCTTATTATTTTAAAATCAGGCGTCCTAGATTTTATTCACTTTTCCTTCTTTAGTTATCATGTACATGTATATGTTCAAGAAATTTTTTATGACCTCAGTCTCTCCATTTATTTTAGTCCATCTTTTTTATCACAGAATTTAGCATATGGACTGCCCAGTTATTGTTGATCAGGGTTCTTCCTGCTTTATCAGTTACCACAGATGCATTTGGTAGCATCTTTGGCAGGTCGAGCCACGGACTCTAGAATCAAAGAAAGAGGAGGATGACCAGGTTGAATAATTATTAATTTTTGGTTGCTTTGAA
>NW_003557660.1:0-1242 GCF_000090795.2 Amphimedon queenslandica
TGTTACTAGTAGTCACTTCCATTCTTCCTCTTCTCTTTTTAAATTGAACTGTTACTGCTACCACTACAATTACTATAACAACTACAATGTACATATTAATGACAACATTTGATTATAATGTACATACCAATTATTATAATTAGTAGTGCAATTGATATCCCAGAAGCGAGTCCAATAATTGATGAAGAAGAAGATATGAATGAAGGAGCTGTCAATGAAGAAGATGGTGGGGATGAAGAAGAAGCTATAGAAGTTACTGATGACAAAATTAAAAATGAAGAAGTTATGGATGAAGAAGATAGAGATTAAGATAAAGAAGTTGGGGATAACGAAGATAAGGATGAAAAAGCAATGGATGAATGTGCTATAACAGATGAGGATGAAACAGTTGAAGTACCTATGTATACAATAAAGTACATTATAACTACACAAATGAACATACACTGTACCTGTCACTAATGTACTAGTTAATCTAGTGGTACGGATAGAAGTAGAACTACTGATGGTAGGAGTATCTGTGCTATCATCTATGATTATGCTACTTCTAACTTGTTGTACTGTTGAAGTAGTTGATACTGTTGAAGTAGTTGAAGTAGTCAGCACTGATGAAGGAAACGTTTCAAATTCAGATGTAATTGACAAAGTTGGTACAGAAGAAGTAGGCGTTCTTTTTGGTGAAGATGTCATTGATGAAGTAATTGAAATTGTTGAATTAGTAGTAACTGTTAAAGTGAAAGTAGTTGGAACTGACGAAGTAGTTACTACTGGTGAAGTAGATATTGGTACAGACATCATTGAAGGAGTAGTCAATACTGTTGATGTGAGTGATACTGATGATGAATGAACTAATGACATTAGAACTGAAGATGTAGAGCTACTAGTAATATTAATACCAGTTATTACAGCAGGAGAATTAGATTGACAAGTAGATATGGTTGCACATTCACATGCATACAGTGTTAAGTTATTACCAGCTGGTATGTTAGTAATACACTGAATAAAGTTCAACTGATCATTAGGAGATATATCGAAACCATCAATAATATAGTCTACATCATTAGCAAGCAGAATTACATCAATATAAGGTGTACTGCCCCTGACATATTGAAACTGAAGACAAACAGAATTTGATGTGATATTAATCAATGTGAATTCCTGAAGATCATGAGTACCTTAAAATAAGTAAATATCATAATGTATTAATTGTGTATTACTTACTGATTGTTATAGTCTTGCTTTGAA
>NW_003557661.1:0-1242 GCF_000090795.2 Amphimedon queenslandica
TACTGAAGGTAAAGTCTTCTATGCATTACTAATCCTTACTCTTGCTTTCAGTGGCCAGCAATGAAGATACTGTCAATGAAGAGGGCTGTAAATGGCGCTACAAATACGTTCATTCCTATTATTATGTACCCTGGTACAAGACCATACGCTACAGGCGTTGCTATCCAGTGAGTAGATCATATATTTGCTATAAATATGTGTGGAAGGCCTACCGTGTACGTGTCCGCAAAAGATACTGCTACCGATCCAAATGTAGATACATATATGTCTACGTCACCAAGTACCGTCATGTTAGGCAACATGCTCGATGCACTAGGATCACCTGCAGGTATTCCTGGCTATCCTTCAGGTATCTCTCTGGCTATACTCGCCGTACAAGGTACACTCGCAAGCGTCTCTGTCTTTAAAGTCCTGATGAGATACAGTCATCGTAAAGAACATTAATTAACTGTAGTTGCTACTGTAGTATCTTTTTTTGCTGCATAAAGTTTTCTTAGTTATTTTTGTCAGGCCTTTATGTTTTGATTATTAAAACAGTCAGTGTTTTATACTAGTTGAGATGAAATGAAAAAATACTTTAGCACACCAATAATTGCTAACATCATTTGCTAATAGTAGGTGTAGCTTTGGTCAACAATTAAACTGCCCACTCTTTATTAGATTCAGTTTAAACTTTTTTACGTAACATAAAGACATGGGCATATTAAAAGATCATCTTTAGTGTTGGTACATGTACATGGTCTTGGTTGTAACTCAATTGGAATTGTGCTGAGCTTGTATTAGAGCATTTTTATGAAAAGATTTCTTAATAGAGGATATGCGTGCTAAGTATATTCATAGCTTTTAAGTACCGTATATTCAACCCACACAGTAAATTGGCCGCCATGTTGGACGTCAAGTTTATTAAGAGTTCAATGGGGGAAAACACATTTTCTTGCCTTGCTACCTTCTTGAGGCCTTTTTCGGAAGCTTAGAAAGCATTCTGAGGATCTAATGGGGTCTAGTAGTCACCTGAAAGATTGCTATCAAGAAATACAGAGCGGTTTCCTGGTACCAAGCCTTTTTCTACCTTTTCTCCATTGCTGCCAATGGAAAGTTGACGTCCAACGAACTAATTTTTTTTCTTGAAAGTTATTACGGTATGCAATGAATACATTTATTTTGCAATGAATATACTTAGCACGCATATCCTCTATTTCTATCACAGCTAGATCTATGAACTATAACTAAAATAGATATAAC
>NW_003557662.1:0-1241 GCF_000090795.2 Amphimedon queenslandica
AATGTGCAAACAATATTTTTTTAATGAGAACATGCACATGTTACAACAATCATCAATACAAGATGCGCAACATCAGCTGGCAAGCATTTATTATGCGCACAGCATTGATGGCAGCATCATTCAAATGCGCAACATCAGCCGGCAAGCATTAACTTAATAATGCGCACAGCATTGATGGCAGCATTATGCGCAACATCAGCTGGCAAGCATTTACATACATGTAATGCGCACAGCATTGATGGCAGCATTAACATGCATGATGATCATTATTATATGTACAGAATTACTGCTTGAATCATACTAAATGTAAAATAACAACTTTTAATGTTACTCAAAAATTTTTCATGTCATGACTTCAAATTTTGTTAGCAGAGCCAAGATCCATAAGCATCAGTTATTTGTAATAAACATGTAGTACAAGCCACAAACAAGATCCAGATTTGATAATGACAGCTTCCTCCCTTCCTAACCCTCTGTGCTACATAAATGATAGTCCACAAATTTGAATCAATGCTAAACTCTAATGAACAGTAAACCTCTTTCACACCCTCTCCCTGTCCATTATAGCAACAAGTAATCAATATTCACTGTTATACATTGATTAATCTCACATCCTGAATGCAGTTTGATCCCTTGATACTGAGCAATACTGGGTGGATATGCACCAATGGTTTTCAGACTCACACATCATTCACATTGCACATGTAGTGAAATATAAGACACATTAAACAACCAATGTTTTTAAGATGATGGACCTCCCATACACCATACCCACTTCCATCATCAATCAATGCTTAAGAAATATTAATAGACTTAACTGCTTGGAAATGATTAGTACCAACATGCTTCAAATACAAAGCAGGTGTATTAGTATCACAAGGAATGCCATATAAAGTTTGGGTTCCATATCTAGCCCAGCCAACAAAAGTAGGAGTTAGTGAATATGAATATATGGTTGTACCTAATATTGCAGATAATGTAATAATCTCTGTGTCAGTGGCCCACACACAATTTCTATACATTTTGGACTTATTTATGTAATCATATATGCTTGAATATCTGGTTGCACTTAATGTACTATTAAACAATTCTTCTTCAAAGTTTGGCATATTACTAACAATTGCTTTACGTAATTCATAATGCTGAGAAATTGACCCAGTAATGAGATATGAAAGGGCATAAAATAAACAGTTCCCATCACCAGGGACATCAAGAGTACTATTAGGAACTCTTTCATCTGA
>NW_003557663.1:0-1241 GCF_000090795.2 Amphimedon queenslandica
TGATGAATGGAGCATTTGTCTTATGATACGCATGATGAATGACAACATTTCTCCACAAAAAAGGATCAGAACATATCGTGTAGAGTCTTCTATTGACTAATCTAAGGGACATCTTATCTCTGAGTGGCAGCATCATGCATATCTCTTGTATTACCTCATTTGGCAGGGAATCAAACGGGTTTGTATAATCCTCATCTTCGTAATCATCTATCAAAGGAAGCTGATTCGCAGTGGATCGATTGACAGGAAGTTCTGACTTGTCATCAAAGAGAGAAAGATCAAATTTGAGTCTTTTACAGCAAGGTTCCATTGTTAGTACTTGATACACGAGAACTCACATGGTGTGTATATTGCGCATGCGCACATGTAAGCCATGTGGAGAGACACTCCCACTGAACTACTCAGCCTATGCAATATTAAAGTTATAATAATCATACCAAATAGTAAAAATTTGCCATTGTAAGAACTAATTACCTAAACAGATTAAACACAATCTTTCATGCAATGTTTCACAAAAAATCATACCTTTTTACTTTAATTTTTTTAATTCTTTAAATTTTAAATTTTACTTTTATTATTTTTATTTTTTTAATTTTAGAAATTTTTAACTTTTTATTTGTATGGCTTTATTTTTTTCTCATTTTTTAATTTTAATTTTTAAAATTTTTATTAATTAATTTATTATTAATGGTAAAGGACTTCCTCCTTGCTAATGAACTAATAAAATTAATTTGATTGAAATTGTTATTAGTGTAAATACTCAAAGTAATTTTTTTGCTATAATAATGCTCAGCATTTGAATACACAAAAATACATAATTATATTTCTACTAAATGGCACAAATTTGGCATGATTCTAGCTGATAATAAGCAAAAAAGGAAGACATTAAATGTGGTGCATGTTGTTTGCAAAGTCATCAGTGGAGTGCATCAATATTTTCATATTGTTTTTCAGTTGTTGATGGACCAGAAATCTGTTCATATTCTGGTGTCTGTGATGAGTAAGCTAAATTAACATCAACTGGGATATCTTTCAGTCTATCAATTGATCTACCTATAAAGTACACACAAAAAATTCAATACACTATGCAGTGTCTATGGTTAAACTAACTTTTATTGATGGATTTTTTATGAAAATAGCAACTGATGATCAAAGTAACTAGTGCTGTTACTATGGATGAGATAATGCAACTCACAATCACTGATGAGACTGCTACAACAACATTACTACTGCATTCACCT
>NW_003557664.1:0-1241 GCF_000090795.2 Amphimedon queenslandica
TTGTTCATTCATGTATGATTCTTAAAATTAATGTTACGTCTTGCATGATGTTCTATCCTTTAACTACTGTAACTTGTCTCACATAGTCAGACTCCTATTCTCTGTGACACTGAAACAGTGTCTGGCTAAGTGTACAGTAGATACATGGCTACCCTTAATTGTTTTGTTTCAACTACGATGTGCAAGAACCACATACTACACATATTATCTTTTTTAGGGGAAAAATTGCAACATTAGAAACTTCATGTAATTTATCATTATCTTGTTATTATAGGATGGAGATACTGCTCTTATTGAAGCAGCAAGAGAAGGAAACTGTGATGTTATAGAATTACTGCTGGAGAAAGCAACTGATCTTTTAGGTTCAAACATAGTAAGTTATTTTAATTGTATTGTTAGAATACTGTAGGACGGTTTATATTCACGACTGCTAATATTTGCCAATTTTTCCCGCCGCTAGCAATTACCATAGCAACTGGATGCTATTTTAATTGAAAACAGCGCGGTATTGAAGCACAGCACCAGGCTACAGTGTTCTTGAGTTGTTATTCTTCTTGCTGTTACTAATCCTTGGTCTCTTTGAAGCTGCTTTAGCCAGTTCTTTTAGAAAGACTCTACTCACTCTCCCTCGCCGTGTCTTGGGACTCTCCACCCATTCTAGTCAGTGTTTATTAACTTGGGTGGGGTTTATAATCATGACTAACCGACCAGCACTGATTTTGCAGCAAAGAGCTTGAAGGTAGCGGTCCATCTATACAAGAAGATAGCGGATGCATGGGATAGAGAACTGGAGTCTGGATGGCTCCACTAAAACTGCTAAAGAATAGATGATTAGCTGCTGAACACTGCAATTGTATAAATACGTGGTCAATTGTCATCATAGCAACTATCAATTGGTTTCCATGGTATTTAATTGAACTTCTTTATTAGTTTTTACTGTCGTGAATATTAGCAGTCGCGAATATACACTGTAAATCGTCCTACGGTATTTATAAAATGTAATATATTGATTTTTATGCATTAGTGTCCTTAGAAGTATTAGAGTAGTACTATACTATGTCCCAACTGAGTTTGGACCAAGAAAAACTGGAATAACTTTTTATAGGAATGTGGGATAAGAATGAGACTTTCACAAGTTCTTAGTCGCCCAATGTCGCTTCAGGATCTCAGGTCTTGGGTCTCTCAACCCTTGGGAACCCTGAGAACCGGGTTCTCCCTATAAACCCAATGGCATACCAAAG
>NW_003557665.1:0-1241 GCF_000090795.2 Amphimedon queenslandica
GTTCAGCCACCTTTTTTCATCTTCATCATCATCTTCATCTTCATAATCAAGTCCTGTCAATCCAGTTGTCGGTGTGTATCTCAGTATCAGTTGGTGCTACAAGAATAATTCTTACACCAATCTACTCCAACAGTCTATGCGCAGGTCCATGTCCCATCAGATCATTCTTCAAGTAAGGAAAAAGTGATACTGTGACTGCTGGATCGAGCCATCTTAGCTACATGCCGCCATTTTATCAATTAAAGAAGTTTGCCATGTGCTCCAAAATTTGGGTGTGGTCGCGCATGCTCAGAGATGCAGATCTGCAGCTCTGGAAGAAGCAATTTATTTTTTACTAAGCTATGCTTGGAATCAACTTACTGCAATACTTTAGTGGAGGTTTCCAGCTAAAAGAAGGTATTGATTTTACATGTTACTGTTTTATCAAGTGTGTTATTTTATTTTATTAAAGAAAAACAAACAATTAATTAATGTTATGACTTATGATATGCAATAATAATTATGAACTTGACAACAGCCTGGAAGAACAGGCATAGGCAGGGAAGATGGACACTCTTAGCTCACAGATTCTTGAACAAGGACTTGTGTTAAGACTAGTATTAGTTTCACTTGTCATCAGTATAGTTGATATTCCTTCAGCATGTCTATTCAATGCTGTCTCTCATAAATGTTATAACAATGATAATAATAATAAAGAAAATTATTGTTTGTGTAAAATCAACAAGTATCACAATTGCAACTAAAGAAATACTATAAATATTATTTAAAAAATCAACACAAACAAGAACATAAAAAACTAAAAAAAAACAAGATGAAGTAGGATTCCGAACAACCAACGAAAATACGAAATATTATTAAAAAAATCAACACAAACAAGAACATAAAAAATTTAAAAAAAACAAGATGAAGTAGGATTTTCATTTCGTATTTTCGTTGGTCGTTCAGAATCCTACTTCATCTTGTTTTTTTTTAATTTTTTATGTTTTTGAACAAAATTTTAAGACAATGAAAATTTAATCTAACTAAAATTTTGACCCACTGCAGATCCTCTTTTTACTACATGAAGCCACGGCATAGCAATCTGTGGCATTTATCAGGAATTAGGATCAACACAGAAAGGCAGTTCTTCTCCAACTGCATGATGGGCTCCAAATGTCTTTATAAATGTGGTAACCACAAATCATAGACACTTTTCCATCTTAAACCATACATATGGCACTAATTAAATGGGCATGACAGTG
>NW_003557666.1:0-1241 GCF_000090795.2 Amphimedon queenslandica
CTATTTCTTTCCAGCTCATGTCTCTTCTACATGTCACACAGCTTTATGTCAACAAGTTATTACTTTTTCCTCAAGTATTAGAAGGACTGGCATTTACTTTCATTCTTCCTGCAACAATAGAGTTTACAGTAGCTCAGTCTCCAGTACACATGAGAGGAGTAATGGTTGGAATGTGGCTAGCTTCGATTGGGTTTGGATATGCATTGAATATCAGTCTGAAGTATCCTTTTGGATGTCATAATGAGTTTATATGTCCAAGTTATTACTACTATATGACAAAGAGTATTCTAGTTTTACTGATCCTGGTAGTGTTTATAATACTGGCTAAACGATACAAGAATAGAGTGAGAGAGAATGAAGTTAACATTCATCAAATTGCTGATGATCATTATACCAAATACATAAATCAAGAGGAAGAATATAGCAAAAATCCTTAATTTTTAGTATTATACTTAATTCTTAAAAATTACGTGTGTATTATTAATCACATTTTGCTTAATTTTGCAAATGAGCAATAAATTTTAGGAAGTGGATATTGGTCCGGCAGCCGGACGCCTACTGTGGGGCTATAGATCCGGCAGTATCTATATAGTATACTGGGGCGAAGCCCCAGTATACTAATACACAATTTTATATAAAGATATCAAGTATAAATACGACAATCGGCAATGTTGATGTAGCAGGGTTGTGGTGGTGTAGTGGAGAAGCTGGTGTGGATTGCACGGATGGGGTCAGCGGTTTGAATCCTGTCGGGACTACCGACTAAAACTATGCTGCAATGTTCGATTTTTTTCTTTTTTTTAATCAGTTTTTTTTTGCTTTTTTTTTTAAAGAAATAAACATCCTCTCGTACATCTTAGCCTCCGGGGTCGTAGGGTTGGGATTGGGGTTTAGTGTTTAGTTTTTAGAGCACCCTCTTGTACATCTTAGCCTCCGGGGTCGTAGGGTTGGGATTGGGGTTTAGTGTTTAGTTTTTAGAGCACCCTCTCGTACATCTTAGCCTCCGGGGTCGTAGGGTTGGGATTGGGGTTTAGTGTTTAGTTTTTAGAGCACCCTCTCGTACATCTTAGCCTCCGGGATTGTAGGGTTTTGGGCATAGGGGTAAGGAACAGGGGGGGCAGGAGGGGCTTAAGCCTCCCTAACTTTCATTGAAGGGGGGCTTAGCCCCTCCAACTTTAAGTGATGTGCATGTATTACTATTATCAACACTATAGACTTTAGTTTAGGTAATCCATATATGT
>NW_003557667.1:0-1241 GCF_000090795.2 Amphimedon queenslandica
AGAAGTCAGCCTCGCCCACTATTAATAAATATAATAATGGCCTTCATGGAATGACGCTGCTTCTCTCGCTCTCTCTCACTCTTTCTCTCTTTCTCTTTCACAACAACAAGTGAAAGCTTTAGTTGTCAGTAGTATCAAGGTAAGGATACCTTTGTTTGCTTTCTTTCCAATCACCCGTCACATCACATGACTGTACACGTACTGCCTACGTGGCAGGCCATTCTTTTACCAACCAGATACAACACACCTCAAAACATAACCCTCTCTCCTCTTCCACAGTAAATATGGCTGCTCCTAAGAAAGAGTTAGGATTGGCTGTCTCGGCTCCTCCTGCTCTTCTCCCTCCTTCTCTTCCCAGACCACCTCCTCCTGATAAACACAAGTTTGAGAAGGAGCTGTCTGAACTAACAGAACAGATAGAGGCAAAGAAAGCACAGCAGGTAATGTTAAAATGAATGTACATGTACTTGATAGCTGTAGTTTTGTAGAAAAAATGGTAGATTTTTTATTCTTGGAGTCTCGTTTTGTTGCTCCAAGTGTACCTATACTTAACTGTTTGTTGTGTTTTTGTTGTTAAAATAACTTCCTTTTCCTGCAACTTCTTTTACTGTACACCTCCCACTCCTGCATAATGGAGGTCTGTTACATTTATTCATTTATTATTATTATTATAAAGGAGTCTATGTCAGTTCTGTCTGATGGCAGTAGAGGTCCTTCGGAGCAGCTGCTGGAGACTCAAGCAATGATGGATGGGCTTGAGTCGGAAAAGAAAGAGATTTTATCAGAAATAAAGGTCATTGAGGAAAGGATAAGAACATTAGGATCAACTTTCACAAAAGAGGTAGAGAGGAATGAGAGAGAGGGAGGGGGAATACTTGAGGTTCAAGGTCTAGTGTTGCTTCCTGTTTATTTCTGTCACTAATTTAATGATATCATTCTCTTTTTTTCTACACCTCTCTCTCTCTCTCTCTTTCCCCAGAGAGATAAAGCTAACAAGATTTCTCCTTCTCTAAAGTATAAGTCAGAAGAAATGTATGAGGAACAAATAAAGTAAATAAACAATTGTTGTTTATTATTGTTGTTGTTGTTTATTATTGTTGTTGTTGTTTATTATTGTTGTTGTTGTTGTTTCTTAGGAAGTTGGAGTCACAGCTGGAAAAGACCTTTACATATCTCTCAACGAATGACAGGAGGAAACTCCAGCAGACTATAGATACACTGAAAGAAGCTAAAATTAAACT
>NW_003557668.1:0-1241 GCF_000090795.2 Amphimedon queenslandica
ATTTTATGGTTATGCATCTTTTGGCCATTTTTATGATGGGTTTCAACAATTTCCTCATCTATGCTGTGCTTATAATGCTCTTCAAGCACTTGTAAGTACTCTGGTGTGGCTTGTGGTTTGCTTTATCAAAACTTGAGGCAGGGAATTGTTTACATTGCATCTAATGAATCTCATTACTGACTTCTGATGCCCGGGCCATGGCCCGTCTAGGCCCGGGCCCAGATCCGCCACTGATTAAGTGCAATGACTGGCCTTTTTAATCTTCTTATGAATCAAGCTAAATAAACATATAAATAAATAGGGTATTACAATACATTCTCAAAGAAACTGTAACAGAGACTTACCACGCTGGCACACTCCACAAGAAGAACAGCAGCTGAGTGGTTTCGTTCTTTGACTTCTCGCGCGCAAAGTCTGGCAGCATGCTGACAGTACTGCGCATGCTCGGTACTCGCCCACGCAATTAATTGGATCCATTCCTGTCTTTAACGGCATGTCACAAACCCACGCGGTGGCTGAAGCTGGATTTTGTCTTCCATTTTGTTCTCTGTCCTCGCTTCTTTTTGAAACTACCTTTGTGGTCCTTGACCCAAGCCCAGAGGAGTGATGTAAAAGTCACCTTGAGCTGTTCTCTAGTTTAAGAGATTATCTGGTGTATAGAAGAAAGATGAAAGAAGAAGAAAAAGTCTGAAGAATTTTGTAGAAATTTGAATTTGGGCCTGTTTTCCAGAAATGCTCCCGCTACATTACAGTTCACTTTAAAGGTACCAGGAGAATTGCTCAGTGAAGGAGAGCTCATCTAAGCCATTTATAAGGCTGTACAACGTAAGATAAAAGAGATACAAGTGTTTGAAAATCATAAAAACGGACGCCATCTTGAAAAATCAACCTCAATCCTACATATAGGCTACTGCCTATATAATAATTTTATTATAAAAAACAACAATGCATGTTCATGTACAGTGTCCTAATTTTGAAAGACAACAAACCTATAAACATGGAAAGAAATGTAAATAGGGAAAATGTATAATTGCCCTCACTTGAATGCAAGACTCATTGATGACCTCAGCATCTCCTAACCTTGATGCATCAAGAAAATGGTGACACTAAAGAGATAGAGAAACAAAAATGGGAATGAGAGGAAGGTGTACGGCACTGAATTGTTTTTACAAAAGTAATAGTAATGGCAATGGTAACTGTATTGTCATCTGTGCTCAGAAGGCAATGTCATTGTTAGTGGG
>NW_003557669.1:0-1241 GCF_000090795.2 Amphimedon queenslandica
AATAAATTTTTGTAAATTTGTCCGAATATTGATAAATCAGGTGACACATTTAAGTTGTCATTATCTCTACCAAAAAGACAGCTATCAAAAAGATCCAGCTGGTGATAGTTAGTCTAAAGACAGGCCCACAAAGTTATGATAGTGAGTTTCTAAAACTATTGTTTCCTGCTGTGTAGAAATAACTGTATGAACATTGATGAATTTGTCTGAATGTACGTAATTTTAGACACCCTGCTTTGAGAGCTCATAACTTTTGGTGCACTCTTGCTAGAGCTACAATTATTTTTACACAAATAAAGCACAACTATTACTATAATATTCTGCAGTTTCATGAGATGGCAAAGTATAGTTTTCCTAAAACAAGACTTAACAAGTGTCCGAAAATGGGTGATGCCCAATAATTGATAATTTACTCTACTTATAAAAATGAGAAATTGTATCATTTCCTATGTAGATGATCGTTACATTTATTGTAATTGTAAAATCAATTTTAATCCTCACCATCAACAAACAAAATAAACATTTTATTTCACATGTGAAGAATAACAAAATATGTACAAATTTTTGGAATCACCAATATTAAAACTGCCAATCATTAATGCGCATGTTCAATAATGCATGTGTACACAAAAATCACCAAATTAAAAACCACCAATTACAATTTTACAAATCTCCAAAATAAAGCGCCGCCAAAATAAATTGCTATACAGTAATGTGTAATCAAATGTGTGGGTGGTTGTTCTATTGTATTGTTAATGTTTTATCAGTGATAGTGTTATCTACTGAACATACTAACAATTACTAATGTATCATCAATATACATCAGTACTAGTGTCATACTGTCAACTGACCTAACTATACACACACACACACATCATTACAGTACTATACACACATATACATGTACCTTCCTACAACTGTACTGACCAGTAGTGATACTATCAAATAACAAACATTCATTAACTAGTTGACTCTTCTTATCCGTCCCACCAATCACTGCTAGTGTAGGTGAGGTAGAGTCACCATTGATAATAGCACTAGCATGAGCACATCTCTCCATAGGCCACAGTCCCTCATTAGGTATTACTCCTGGTTTCAGTATCTCCCAGTTCTAGATACATAAACAAATACTAATAATATCAGTCAGCGTAAAATATGAATAATGGGTGTGGCTATACAAATAATGGGTGTGACATGTAAAAATTAATCATAATTGGGGCGAGCCTGAGCGAGCCCCACTA
>NW_003557670.1:0-1241 GCF_000090795.2 Amphimedon queenslandica
ATTAATATTTTAATTTCTTTACAAGGTAGCAATTAATTATTTACTCAATTGAAATTTAATTTTAAATTGACTTGCTACATTTTATCTCTCTCTTTTTTCATCTTCAGGCAATGTCATATCAGCAAAAAACTGTCATTATGTATGAGAGACTGCTAGGGAGTGGACCACTGCAGCTCTATATCAGCCTATGTTAGTTATTAATAACTGGCCACACACACAATATTTATTATAAATTTATCGCACTATTAGTTCCCCACAAAGCATGCTAAGTGAGCTAAAAGGCATGCTGTATGAGCTGACAAGCCTTGAAATTCATAAAAAATCCAAATTTGATCAGAATGAGCTCAAACTTTGATACATCATTAGGACATGTATATGTATCAGAAACATGTCTCTTTGAGCAATTTTTGGCAAAATTTGGTCAAAAACCAAATTCTTTGGTATTGGCCCCTTTTTTAGCAAAATTTAAAATTAATGAAAATCTGATTTTGATCAGAATGAGCTTCAACTTTCTGTACAACATATGGACATGTGATCAGAAAATTATAAACACAGAGAATTTTCTCCTAAGTTGTTCTTGGCAAATTCTGGCCAAATACCATGTACCATGTCTTTGATCCAATTTTAAAGCAAGTTTTAAAATTTATAAAAATCCAAATTTTGATTAGAGTCTGCTAAAAATTTTTACACAGTATTAGAACTTCTATATGTATCACAAAGTTTGATAAAAATTTTACCTTTGCAATGTTTGATTAAATTTTGGGAAAATACATTGTGATATATTTTATCAACATTTCGAACAACTTTAAAAATTCACTGAGAGCATTATGTCAATATCCTGTGGGAAACCATGATCATGATAATTTCAACGACTAAGCCCACCACTGATTTTTTTCTTTATATAGTTCCATTTGGCTTAGTATTGGTGTGGGGCTTAGAGGAATGTTGTGGCGTTGAGATTACTGTATAGAGTTAGGTATCTAATAATGTTAAGACATGGTGAGGATCATCCTTAAATGTCTAATGATGATGTAAGTATTGTTTTATCAAGTTCTCTTGTTTCATCATACACATGTACATGTATTGTTTAAAAGTATTGTAAATTTTGTATCATAACTGTTATTATTTATTTTAATTTCATTGAGTAGTTTTACATTTGTTTACTACTGAGTAATGCTGGTCATTATGAAGAAAGTCAGGCATATCTGGTTAGATTACAAAACAAGTGAGCTAGTATATAC
>NW_003557671.1:0-1241 GCF_000090795.2 Amphimedon queenslandica
AGTTTGTCACATTCTCTACTGTAAGCATTTACTTGAGTTATGAGGATTTGCTTTTCTTCATCTTCTGACTCATCTGCTTCTGATCCTTTACTTATTTTCTTAAGTTTCTTAGCTATTTTTTTCTTATCCTCTGTCAATCTTGATACCTATCAAAACCGTTATTTTAATATAGCAGCATGGAAAAGGTCAAGCCATAATTCAGAAGACAAAGTGAATAATGTATTCTAAATCTATGACATACCTCAATGCTAAAATTAGAAACCTGTAGTGTCAGATCATTTATCTTATATTTAGCATCATTTAGTTCCAATACTAAATCTGATTTGTCTGTCATCAACTCAACAAATCTTTCTTCTATTGATGCTTTCTATGAAAGATCACTATTATATTATTATCACAAATCTATTCTAACCGTCTCTGTTAACTCTTCAATTTGATGTTGCTTTAAGTTCATTTCTCTGCTTAATTCCAAACATTCCAAAGTTGTCTTCCTCAGTTGAATATCTTGCTGATCAACTGTTTCTCTTAATTGTTCAATTTCTCTATCTTTCTCCATCAGTTGAGTATCTCTTGTTTCCATAAGACTCTTCAATTTTTTATTCTCTTCTAACTTTTCTCTAAATTGAATATCCTTTATTTCCAGTTCTCTCTCCTTTCCCTCTAGTCTTGTACTTAGTTCATTCAGTTGAGTTGCTTTTAAGTTTGCAAGTTTTTTCAAATCATCATTATTTTCTTCTGACGTTTCCCTAAACAGGCGAAACTTTTTCTGAATTGCTTGCGCATGCTCTACAAACAATTGCATAGAATGTTCGTCCAGAGGGTCATATTCCTGCTATTATATACGAATTCAATAGAGAAGAAGGTCAATTGCAAAACATGTTCTATTATTATTAGTAACGCGGTAGCGTTACTAAGTAGGATTCACCCCCAAACAAAATGGCTGCCACAACTTTTGCAGCCTTGCTATACCAGGAAAACGAGCTCCTATGCTTACCAGACTTTATAGAGGACCTCATCTTGACCAAAGGACTCCATTGGTACCAATAGCATTGCTCTAAACCTTGTCTAAGAGGAAAGCCAAAAATCTGCAAACCTGCCGTTTTGTTCAGCCACCTTTTTTCATCTTCATCATCATCATCAAGAAAGTCCTGGCAATTCAGTTGGCGAGCTGTATCTCAATCTTGACTCGTGCTAGAAGTATAATTCTTACACCACTCTACTCCAACAGTATATGCGCGGAT
>NW_003557672.1:0-1240 GCF_000090795.2 Amphimedon queenslandica
CAATCTAGATTCAAAAGCAGAGAAAATGTGGCAGCACTGTAAAAGTTGGTCCAAGAGCATTGAAGTTTTTTACAGATCACAAAATGATACTGCTATACTGACTCGGGTCTTCTTTCCATACAATCCTCATGTAAGCTACATGTACATTGATCAAGCATTGCTTATTTTTGCTTGATTATTATAGAAACATTTAAATGAAAAAATAAAGAATACTCTGTTAGACAACATCAAGAGAGACACACCACAAGAGAAGTTAGATGATCTACTTGAATGGACTAAACAAATCAAATTAATCAAAGAACATAAGGTACCAAAATTTAATTAGAATAATTTTAAGTGGTTGAATTACAGAAAAAACTGAAAAAATTTCCCATAGGCATGGTATTTTCATTATCGTAAGAAAAAGTCTGATATTATTCAATCAATTTATGTTCCTTTGCTTTTAGTACAATTAGACATCATGCATTGTTTTGGCTAACAATAGTCCTAAATCTCATAGTTATTTTTAGTCTGAGAGCTCCAATGAAATCAAGGTAAGTTTTAATTTGCATTTCTATAGCCATTATCACTATTATTTAAATATTTTAGTAATAATGATCAATTTTGCAGTAATGTATTGAATGGAACGTGTAACAGTACTAGTCCAATGTATTTCCAGCCCATACGGTCTCCAGATGCACCATCCTGGTATATGCCAGTCCTTTATATTCTTGGTTCAATTCATCTCCTACTGTCAATATGGATGGCTGTTTGCTACTTTGTTAAGAATGGAAAGAACGTTCACTATTATTCAATTCCTTTTATTCAAAGTTTCTGGTAAGCTAAAATAGTTTTATGTATAATAATTACTATATACTGTAGCTACCAGAAAAAGAAAGGATTATTGCGTAGAAGGCTTCTGTATCAAATAATGAGTAAACTAAATCAATTAATTTGTTGTGGAAAGATCTCAGCTAATAAACCTCACCCAAAGGAGTATTTTCAGATAATTTTCTTTAGCTTTGATCCACTTTATCGTCTTTTATTTCTGATCTTTTCAGTAGCTGGATTAGCATTTAATGGGTATTTTTACTGTGGTTGCATGATTTACCCATTTATAAAAAACAGTGTTATGTCTTTTATTCTTCGAGCTCTCAGAAAAAGCGGTACACCTTAATCATAATTGTTTTATAATTATATTATAATATAATTTTTTAGCTTATCAACTAATAATTGTTCTCCTACTGTGCTTTGTTTGCAT
>NW_003557673.1:0-1240 GCF_000090795.2 Amphimedon queenslandica
CACAGCTATTGTTGTGGCCACAATCTATCAAAAACATGCTATGCAAAAAAATTAGAAATTGTGCTTTTGAGGCCAAGGGATTATCATAACAGCTAGCTTCCTAGCTGCAGTTACACTAGCTCTTGCATGCTTGCAGAACTGGCAAGCTGCAGGGCCAACTCCCAGCTTGGTCCTGCTTGGAGGCGTGGCATTAATGCAGCAAGACCATGTGAGAGGGAAGCTTCACGTTTTTTTCTCTTCTTCTAAGCGCTATATGATGTTATAATGGCACAAATACTGTTGCCTAGATAGATTGAGTGACTTAAGAGAGTTTAGGATCCTTAGACTAGCCATGGACTAGCGAACTACTGTTACAGCACTTTACTCGGGATGAAATTCGAGTAGCTATAACTCACCAAAAAGGAAGATTTAAAGAGTCCCACACATATTAAATAAATAAATAGTCTTGATCTACTGGGAAAGAGTCTCATTTACATCCAGAGTACTACCGCTATTGCTGGGCATTTTCTCGTGAATTAAAAAGCTTGTACTACCTAGAGCTGTTCTCGAAACATCTCGAAGCAGTAAAGCAAGACTTTTCCTAACAGAAGAGAAGCTCTCACAGGTTTAGAGCACGCGATTCTAAAGATATACATTCTCAAAGACAAAATCTAGCACACAGAATGAATGAACGAGAGCACTAAAGTGCATACCCTCACCACTGCAATGTACATAATTTATTTTAAAATTTTGAAAGTTAAAAAGGGCAATAAGCCCTCCAAAAATTTAGGCATTAATAAAATTTTTTCTAGTTGTGTTGACAAGATTTGACAAGTTTGCTTATAAAGTAAGTTTTTTGAAAAGGCTATCATGGGTTGTATCAGGATTATCCTACGCTCCTCCCATTATGATTCATAAATAATTAAATAATCTTAATAATTATTATGAGAGGAGGGTAGGCGTGAACCATTCATTAATTTTTATTTTTTAATAATCTTATTATGTACATGTCAGCCATCATTGTTAATTATATAAATAAAAAAACATTAAAAATGAAAAAGTAGTAGGATTGAATTGGACAAAAGTAAAGAAACAAGAGGGTACTTGCAAACTGGTGTGATAAGAAATCCTACACCACTGCATGAAAAATATTACCCAAAAGTATTGTAATTATCCACACAGACTACTTATTATGATAACTAGCTCTATAAAACCATGACATTCATGCAGTGGTGTAGGATTTTTTATCACACCAGTTTGC
>NW_003557674.1:0-1240 GCF_000090795.2 Amphimedon queenslandica
CTTTTTCATTAGATGCTATCTATACTGTTTCACTTGGTCAGTTGAAATCATGTACACAAACCTATGGTCTCACTGCATGTATGTTTGTTGTCCGAATTAAATGAATGATTAAGAAAAATCCCTCCAATATATGTGGGAAACAAAGCATGACCATCTTTGCAACCATGACAAACAAATAATGAAGTTAATCTTTTTCTTTTAGACTTGTGAGAGGGTTACGATATAAAAAGTATACCTGTTTCATTTTCATTACTTCATTGAATTAAACTTTTATCTAATCTAGAACCTTAATTGCAATTTATGCATGCATTGAAAAAGAGACATGCCGCACTAACATCTTGCTCAATAAATTGTTCTTTATTTTCTCTTTTACATAATAATAAAAATGTAAGACGTCGAAACATAATAGTGCAATTATGTATGTATGTATCAATTCCTTCTCTGACCCACTGACTTTAATTCCTGCATAATAATTATAAGTCACATTACTATGCGCACAGTTTTAAAGTCTTTACTTCAAGCTCAGACAGTTGCTATTGTTAAAAGCAATAGCTCAAACGTTGTGGCAAATGTCTGCACTTCAGTGCTCTCAATATTGGAGTTTCCATGCTTTACAGGAAAATTGAGAGTCCGTTGTATCGTAAATCCACCAATATTAAAGGCTGCAACACCAGTTAGTGCCATTAAAACAGATGCATTTCCAGCACCAATATGAGCTCTTTCTCAATTTTTTTTGATGACACTTATTACATGGCTGTTACCAGTTCAAGCATCTTCTGTTATCAACATGCAAAAAGGGCAGGGCATTGACTCTCTTGTCATCATTTGAAAATCATGTACTGCACTTATTAGTAACGCAGTAGCGTTACTAAGTAGGATTCACCCCCAAACAAAATGGCTGCAACGACTTTTGCAGCCTTGCTATACTGGGAAAACGAGCTCCTATGCTTACCAGACTTTATAGAGGACCTTATCTTGACCAGAGGACTCCAATGGTACAACTAGCGTGGCTCTAGACCTTGTCTAAGCGAAAAGCCAAAAATCGGCGAACCGGCCGTTTTGTTCAGCCACCTTTTTTCATCTTCATCATCATCTTCATCATCATCAAGTCCTGTCAATCCAGTTGTCGGTGTGTATCTCAGTATCAGTTGGTGCTACAAGGATAATTCTTACACCAATCTACTCCAACAGTCTATGCGCAGGTCCATGTCCCATCAGATCATTCTCAAGTAAGGAAAAA
>NW_003557675.1:0-1240 GCF_000090795.2 Amphimedon queenslandica
ATACAATTCTGATGTGTTTGCTTGCTACCTCCTGGTGTAATACAACACTGCTTCCATCTTCCAGCTTATAGGAGGTAGTGAAAAGCTTCTGTAACAATTACATTAAAACATCATTATTTCAATACACAAGTAAACCTTGCAACATTATGCAACAATGTTTATTATATGCTCATTTTTCTGAAAATCTGCCCATTTAACAGCAAAAAAGTAATAATTCACAATCTTCAAACTTGTGAGCAGCCTCGGGTTCAGGTTCTTGCATTTCGCATGACGGTTAGGAATATAGTTAATGGAAGAGTGTCCCTTCTGCACACAGAAACAAGGGAAGCACATTACGGCAGACATTCACTTAAGGATATAAAAAATTCTTATCGTGTTTAGGTGATTTATTTTGCCACAGGTTCTTTGCGACCAGCGCTTTGTGGTATTGTACGACAGCTTCCTTTGAGACCAGCTTGAGAGACCCCCCTCCACAAAACCAATAAACTTTTTTAGAATTATTTGTTAGAAGTAAGGCAATGACAAACTATACTTATGGCCTTACGCTAATGCTTGCTCGAGTTTGTTTCTATGTGGAGTATTCTGGGGTATATCTTTTGATGGGAAAGATATAGTCGTACAGAATTATTTTCTCCCTAAACTTTGAGCATTGTCCTTATATTTCACGTCTCTCGAGACTGATATATGGTAACTCAAGTCCACCAGTTTTTTCACGTAATTTTTTAAAGAATTGGGAGGACCTTGTCAATTGGGGACTCATCGGCTGCTTGTACTCAAAAGTGTGATAAGAGTATTACATTTTTAAATGAAATATTGTTGTTTGATAGATTGAAAGCATAATACAAACAAACATTACAAACACAAACAAACATTATAGCAAATAATTAGCAAAATCATACCACCTATTGATTCTCAGCTCCTGAATGCGACTTAATCAGTTATTGGACTGAATCCTGAATCTTTTGGAGAATTCAATTAGGATCCGATTTCAGGAGCTAAGTTATACTTACTGATAGTGGCCTTGATCCTTCTACAGATATACATGTATCAGCTGATCATTATCGGTGAGTGACATGTTTGTTCTTGTTACTGGCTAAAAGTGGTCAAAAAGTAGGTGTGGTCATGACCACACCCACGTGCCAGGATTTGTCCAATGACAATGGTTCCTAGCATACAAAATAAAAAATAATTAGTAACCATTTCTACCTGAATAGCTATTGAAGGTAGAGACATGAGAAAA
>NW_003557676.1:0-1240 GCF_000090795.2 Amphimedon queenslandica
TCAACAGAATTTTCTTGAGTTTTTACTTCTACTGCACCTTCAGACCATGCTTTAATACATCAATTAATTAATTTTTGCTATGATAATGTATATTTTTGGTTGGTTTTTAAGCATAATTGAGAGCATAATGTACTATTTTTGAAGAATAATCATGACATTTTATGAGCAATGCTGCATCAAATAATTTAAGCATTAGTGAGCATAATCTGCATGAGCCTAGTGCGGGCGCCCGGCGTGGCGCGGGCGGCTTCATTAATATTCATTGCATTTATTATATTTAGCCTAGATCAATGAAATTTGTGGCTATCAATTCACTTGTGCTGTACATTTAGATCATGCATCAAGCATAATGTATGTACTGTCTTTGCAGAATAATTGGGGCGAGCATAAGCGAGCCCCACTCAGGCGAAGTCTCCCTCCCTCCCTCCGTATGTATGTATGTATGTATGTACGTACGTCTCCAGTCACGCCTATTCTGGTCACACCCCATGTGTGCACAATATCTATTTAATCTTACCTCGGGTCCACCTGCCTACCGTGGTCCACCGTCCTCTGTACCGATTGCCTAAACAATGAGACGGTGGCCACACTGCCCTGAGGAAGTGTGGCCAATGTATGGGCCCCACTTCAGCCCCGCCCCCCAGAATAACCGGGCCTTTCATGCGTTCCGGTCCACCATGCCGGGGGGTTCTCCGCCCACGCAATGACATTCTGTGGGCGGACTAAACCCCCTGGCCTCCTGCCCCTCATTGTGGTTGCACGAGGTGTACCTCGAGGGGGAATCCGGAAACCCTCAACGTGGTCCCACCCACATTTGGGGTGGGGCCAACCATCGGAGGGGATGACCCACAGATTATTATCTAGGGGGCAGAGCTTCCGTGGTGCCCAAACAGCCCACTACTTCCTTAAATTCTTCCTCCCCCAACCTGTCTCTCTTATGTCTCAATAATATTGGTACGATGGATAATAAGTCGGGAGTAGAGTGAGAAAGGGAATAACTAGCATTGATAAGTGGTGTGGGACTGAACAGATGTGAATAAGAGCGAGTGCATAGATGTGGATAGGAAGGAGTTCAGTAAGTACAAATTGAGAGGAGGAAAGGTTCAACATGTATGAGTAAAGCCAATGAAGGGGAGGGGACAGAACAGTTCAGTATAGATGATGTGAGTAACGAGGAGGGCAGTTGTTATGTACAAGTATTATGTACCGTTGAAGCCGACACGCATCCCGTTATGCATTG
>NW_003557677.1:0-1240 GCF_000090795.2 Amphimedon queenslandica
ACAGGAAATTAGCATGCATGCCTATGCAAGTTTTCCTATACAAGTAAAACTGGCACACAAATAGTGACTTCATAAATTAAGCTAAAAAGAGAAGTAAGCCATTGAAGCTAACCATTATATATTATGCCTTTTTAATGAGTGACAATTAATATGTTTGACTGAAAACATAAACCCTTAATTGAAATTCGTAAAACAAGAACATCACACTCAAATATTTTACCAGTGACCAGTATATATAAGGGTTCAGAACTCACATAGTAATTGCACAATACATTGCTTTGATAACACATTATTTTATTACACAATGCACAATCATTACTATTTACGGTTGTGCAACTGGTTACACACCTTTGTCAGGATTATAGCTATTTAGAATCACTCGGGCTTCACCCTCAGGTTCAACACAGCAAATTAATTTGATTGTAAATTTCAAAAAGGGGAGCGACTGCCCCCTGGCTATAGACCCTTGCAGTGTAGTCAGGTGTGCCTTTAATAACACTTGCAAACATGTTTTTAAATTCAATAAATGCATGATGCCCTATGAATTATCTTAAATAGGTTGTTCTGCTATCTTATGTCTCTTTCCCAGTGTGGATTTTGGTACCAACTTTTCATGGCCTAAGTAACTGTCAAGGCTGCAAAGGTTTTGGCCTAGCTTTACAACTCTGCATGCAATCATTTTTTGAAATTTTAAATTAGAAAAAGAGAAACAGCTTCAAAGAGAAATAAAAGAGAAGGAGCAGATACAGCAAGATCGAGACAAAGAGCGGCAACAGTTTTTTCAAAAAATTGCAACACTTACTGAGAAACTTCTTGATGCTACCACTCTCCTCCTTGAGCAAGCAAAAAAGGATAAATCAATTCTTGAATCAGGTACTATTGTGTTGGACTGTTGTTTATGTGTACATTGTTTACATTATAATACTAGTGGATTAGAGAATGTTGAGTATGGAAATAGTATCCTGTACTCAATATAGGTCAAACTGACCATGCATTACAAATAATGAGATTCATGTAGAGTGAGCTGTGCGTACCATATATGGTATGATTAGTAATAATCATAGTACATGTATTTATGGGCTACTGTACATGCAGCTGTACAAATTTGTTTAAGCAACAAATATCATCTTGTATTATATCATCTTAAGGTGTGTGCATTGTTGTTTTTGTAGGCATTATCAAGTTTACATTATATAATGGTGCTGGATTACATAATGTTGATATGGAAATAGTATTGTGT
>NW_003557678.1:0-1240 GCF_000090795.2 Amphimedon queenslandica
GTACATGTACATGAAACTATAGCAATGTTACTATCATTCACTGTCATATTGGAAATTAAAATATACTTTATTAGCTGCAGCTAGAGCTACACAATTAGGTACATGCTAAAAGTGTCTTCCCAACAGCAGATGAACATCTTTTCTTCTTTAGGGGGCATTAAACTCAACTTATTTGAATATTGCTGCTAAAATTTAGCTGCATGCCTACTAAAATCCAAATCCCCTTTACCATAATCTTGAAAAAATTTAGAGCTTTTCTGTTTGCTATTCCATTAATTATGTAGTAATATGTACCAGTATTATTACTAAAAATTGAATTTAAATTTATTGTATTTTTAAAGGAGGGCATTGATCCAGAGGTGTGGGCGTATCAAAGTGTACAATCTAATATCAGTAGCAGGCCAGCATCAGGGAGTGTATGGATTCCCATTCTGTCTAGGAGAGACCAGCTGGTTCTGTGATTTATTCAGACAGTTCCTAAGCATTGGAGTATACCTCACCATATTTCAAGACAAGTGAGTGGATACTATAAGGACAATGTACAATACATATTTATAGCGGGAAATTTTGGAGGGAGTTTAATTTGGTGAATTGCTAAATTTTGGTGATTGGCGAATTTTAATTTGGCAAATTAGTGGTCATGTTCCATTGAGCATGCACATAATAGCTCAAAATGGCGGATTTTTATTTTGGCAAATGGCTATCAAAATGCCAAATTCACCTAATTTAACTATCTCCAAAATTCTTTCTATACAGTATACATGTACATGTATTATGCTAAATAAGTACAATATAATTACATTAAATGAAATAGTATAAGTATGGATTTTATTTTTAGTATAGTCCAAGCTTCATATTGGCATGATCCTCATGATGAAGAAAGCTATCAGTTGGATTCACTCTTTCTCTCTGATATCAATCAAGAGCTGGTAAGGGATTGTACTTAATAATTAGTAAAGTAGATTAAAAATTTATATTTTTACACTGTTAGAATCTTTTTTGGTTTTTATTAGAGTCAGTTTTAGTTGTTTTAATGCCTCTGTTATTATTTTTTATTTTTTGTTATCTTTTTTATATTTTTGTAGGTTTTTAATCCATCATATAAGGAGAGGCTTTCCAGTATCAGTAACTTTCTATTGATAAAGTTTGAGACCGACATGATGGTCCAGCCAAGAGAGACACAAGTAATAAATTATTCACCTCAAACTTGCTACATAGCATAAGTACATCAATATGTATC
>NW_003557679.1:0-1240 GCF_000090795.2 Amphimedon queenslandica
ACAGCTAGAGTATACTAGTATCCGGATTTCTCCCGCATTTATATGACGTAACTAGGAAAAGTAGCTTGATTTCTCGGTAATGGGATTTTCCTATCCCTTTCATTTACTCTAATATCTATGCATAAATCCACTTAGTCTGGTCCCGTCTCTTTTTTGCGTGGGGGTGGTCATCCCCGTGCAACAAAGAGGCGGGACCAGACTAAAATCCACTCGGCCCTTTCTTTTCTCTTTTGGCCTCCATTTACGGTGCTCCTTTTATTTTTAGATGCTACAATTCTTCAAAAGAACATTCAATCATTGAATGAAGTTCTTATCTCTCCTGTACAAGTGTCTCAACTGTTATACTGTAAGAGATGTATAAGTGAAGCTACTCTGGATGAAATGGAGAGGATAGATCAGAGGAGGTCACTGGGTGACAAAAAGACCACTCTATTAACTGCCATGCAAGAAACAGTGTCTAGTGACTACAGGAAACTTAAAGATATTGCTACAGTTCTCTCTGATGTTGAACGAACAAAAGATATAGCCAATAAAATAATGACCGAATATGGTAAGGCACTGAATATTGTAATGTGGATTTTTTATGACTCTGATGTAGAAGAGAATTTTTCTGAAGATGATGATAGTACAATAGTACAACCACAGGAAGTAGCAGGCAGTAAAGAAGATGGTGCAAGTGATATATTGAGGAATAACTACAGTGCTCTCTGTCAGTCAATTACTAAACCAGTTCATATAGCAGAGTGGCTTCATGATGAGGTTATATCTAATGAGGCTCTGTCTTGTGTCATGTCTACCAGAGGTTCTGTCTCTGACAGTAGAGCAGTTCTCCTCAAAGCTGTACGAGATGCTGTTCACTCCAATTACAAACACCTGGAGTTGTTTGTTACTGTATTGAGGAAGTTCTCAGAGACTGCTCATATTGGAGATACTATTTTTGAAGAATACAGTGAGTGATAAAAATACTTTATAAATAATAAAAATAATAAGTATTACAATTGATTAATAATAATAGGCCAGTATTTTAAAAGAGACAATACTGTTGAAGAAATGGAGGCTTACCTAACAGAAAGTATTGTGCATGAATCAATTGCTTAAACTGTTATCAATACTTTAATTGGTATAGGAAGGTCATCGAGAGATACTACTTGTACTGAATCAGGAAGTTCATGTAAGTAAAATAGTCCATTTATTAAATTATCTGAAACAGGTGAATCAACTAAGGAAGAAGTGAAGGAGA
>NW_003557680.1:0-1240 GCF_000090795.2 Amphimedon queenslandica
GCAAATAACACATAATACTGTGACACAGTGTATGTTCTGTGTGGTATTCTCTTGAGGAAAATTAATGACAACATATTCTGCTCCTCCATTTCTCCCTTTCCCTCCTCCTCCTCCTTATCTCTCATCCTATAGAAGCAAAGGGGCATTAAGACAAAACAAGCTTATTTATTATCCAAGCAAAATATGACTCAATCAATATTAGTTTCTATTTAATCCGTTTCTTTTTAAAGCTAGTTAAATTAATGCTAAAGGAACTTCATTAGTTTATTATGGTAGATCTGTGAGCCACCATAGTGTAGTCCCTGATCCTCCTAGCAGAAACCCAAAGAAGAGGATTTGTAAGAAGCCGATGAGAGAGAAATACTGGCGATACACTGTAGCTAGGACAATGACTAGGACAGCAGTCAGGTATATGCAAAGTTGGAACGACACCAGTAGAATGTAATAGAATAGCTTCAAGCACTTTCCATACGTTTCTGTTGCCTTTTTATACAAATGAAGAACAATCCATGTCACAACGTTTATTATCATCCAGGAAAAGGCAAAAGCTCCTGTAGCGTTTCCTAGAGCACCCATTGGATTAGGACTCCAAGAGAAACAGACTACGTCTTCAGTAAGAGACAGCGTTTCCTCAGGAGTAAGAGTCACTAGAGTGTGGTTGCCACTGTAGAAGCAGTCAGGACCTCCGTATGGATTGTAACTGGTTGAACGAGAAATGAGAATACTCGACCAAAATATCATATTGACAATGAAAATGTTGGCATGCATTATGACAAAGAGGGCACCAACATAGCCATTTTGAAGCTTGAAATTGTATATAGATACCTCATCATCTTCTTTTTTGACGAATGGGAACATCCTGTTAATGGTTGCCTTTGGTTTTATGATAAACAATCCAACAAAAACCATTGCTCCTGTAAAGAAGATAGAGCACACTATCATTGGGACAAACTGAACCAGAATATAAGTTGTGTAAGTAGTCATCTTTATCCCTCCTAGTGAAGACAGAGCTGGTTTAAGAAGGTCTTTTCTTTCCCTGGATTGTCCTGTTTTTAGTTGGTTTGGTGCTTTTATGTCGCTGGGGTTAGGAGAGGTCTCTCAAGTGTCATTAGTAGCTGACGGAAAGTGGAGAGGAGGTACCGGAAGCCAATCGAAGGGAAGGATCATAATGTACATATACATACCCTCATGGTCTTATGTACATACCATACAAGACATACACATAATGTACTTAATACAC
>NW_003557681.1:0-1239 GCF_000090795.2 Amphimedon queenslandica
AAGACTTTACCTTGTCTACATTCATTCTGTGAGCACTGTCTGGAGGGATTACCTCTGGATAAGAAGAATGAGACCTATTACCTCTCTTGTCCCACTTGTCGTCATTGTACAGAGTTACCAGAAGAAGGAGCAAGAGCCTTTCCTGTAGCATTTCATGTAAACAGCCTCAAAGAGATATACAGTCTAATGAAGAAAGTAGCTGATCCTGAACAGGTCACCTGTGACAACTGTACTACAGCTAATGCCACTGGATACTGCAAAGACTGCAGTAAGTTCCTTTGTCAAAAGTGTATGGACGTACACAAGATTTGGGGTCCAATTGCTCACCATCAGCTAACAAGTTTTGATGAGGTGACAGCCTCTGATGTCTCTTCTACTTCTCAATTGCTAGCTCCAGCTAAACAGGAGGCAACCCTCACTTGCTCCACTCATAACAAGAAAATGAAGCTCTACTGTGAAACATGTGATAGTGTTATATGTCGTGACTGTACAGTCCGTACTCATAAAGACCATGAGTATGACTTAGTCTCTGCCAGTTATACTAAACACTGTCAAGAATTGGAAGGTTCTCTTAATCCGGTAAAAGAGAAAATTGAAGGACTGAAGAAGGTCCTGTCTGCTCTAGCAGAGAGAGAGGGTGAGATCAGAGAGAGAGGAGAAGGAGTCTTAGAAGAAATACATGAAATGGTAGAGGAAATGATGAATGTTCTTCGTGAGTCAGAGAGGAAACTGACTGAGCAGGCAAAGAGGGTCACTGATGATAAACTAAAGGTGCTGTCAGAGCAAATGAAATCAGCAGAAAAGAGTTTGCATCTTCTGGAGGATGTTGAGGATTATGTAGAACAGAGTCTGAAGACAGGCAGTCCTCAACAAGTCCTGAAGTCTAAGAAACAGATGATGGAGCGTATGAGTGAAGTTACTGGAGGGATCAATGTGGAGGAGTTACATCCAAAGGAAAAAGGTGACTTTGTATTGAGTAAAGATATCAAATCACTACATCACATTGGAGATATTATCTCACTACAGCAGTATAGAGTGAAGAAGATTGATCGTATTAGACCTGCTGGCAAAGCAGTTTCATTTTCACTATCAATGGAGGCACCAGATTCATCTGTTTTGTGTGTTCCCCTCTCTTCTCTGAGGTGTAGTCTAGTACCAGTTGATAAAAGTGATGAACCCATTGACACTACAGTCACTACCACCAGCACTGATCCTGGAGTGTATAGGATACAGTGTAAC
>NW_003557682.1:0-1239 GCF_000090795.2 Amphimedon queenslandica
TAGATGCACATGTAAACATCCATCGCAAATTGTACTTACTTCCTATTGTGTTGTTAAAAAGAGTTTGTGGATCACAGATGAACAAAGGAAAAAGGACAATACATACAGATGTAAACGATCACCGCAAATTAAAATACATTAGTACTTACTTTCTATTGTGTTGTAAAAATCACAGATGAACAAAGGAAATTAATGATAAAAGGACAATAGATACACATGTAAACAATCACCTCAAATTAAATAAAAATAGGTTATAGTACTTACCCACTATTGTGTTGTAAAGAAGAGTTTGTGTATCACAGATGAACAAAGGAAATTAAATATAAAAGGACAATAGATACACATGTAAACATCCATCGCAAATTGTACTTACTTCCTATTGTGTTGTTAAAAAGAGTTTGCGGATCACAAATGAACAAAGGAAAAAGGACAATAGATACAGATGTAAATGATCATCGCAAATTAAAATACATTAGTACTTACTTCCTATAGTGTTGTAAGGAAGAGTTTGTGGATCACAGATAATTAGAAAAGCATATTTAAAAAGAAAGGACAATAGATACACATGTAAAAATCATCTCAAATTAAAATAGGTTAGTACTTACTCCCTATTGTGTTGTAAAGAAGAGTTTGTGATCACAATTAAATAAAGCATATCAAAAAAAAGGAAAGACAATAGATACACATGTAAACAATCATCTCAAATTAAATAGATCAGTACTTACGTGCTACAGTATTGTAAAGATCACAGATAAACAAAGGAAAGTAGCGATAAGAGGACAATAGATATACATGTAAACAATCATTTCAAATTAAAATAGATTATTACTAACTTTCTATTGTGTTGTAATAAAAGAGTTTGTGCATCACAGATGAACAAAGGATAATTATTAATAAAGAAAGGACAATAGATGCACATGTAAACAATCATTGCAAATGAAAATAGATTAGTACTTACTGCCTATTGTGTTGTAAAGAAGAGTTTGTGTATTGCACCAGATCAACAAAGGAATTAAAAAATAGAAAGGACAATAGATACACATTTAAACAATCATCTCAAATTATAATAGATTAGATCTTACTTGCTATTGTGTTGTAAATAAGAGTTTGTGTATTACAGATGAACAAAGTATAATTTTCAAAAAAGAAAGGACAATAGATACACATGTAAACAATCATCGCAAATGAAAATAGATTAGTACTTACTAACTATTGTGTTGTAAAAAAGAGTTTGAGTAT
>NW_003557683.1:0-1239 GCF_000090795.2 Amphimedon queenslandica
ATATTTGAGAGTGTGAGAAAGGGGCTCCCTCCTTTTCACCACAACTGATTGAGGTGGAAAAGAAATGACAACAGCCACTTAAACATGTGTAGGATACATCCCTGTCTGGAGATGGTTATGGCCATGGGTGCATAACTCCCCAAGATAAGTGGTCGAGGGCGTAGCCCGAGACCACTTCTCTTCGAGACCACTTATCTCGAGACCACGGGACCACTTCTCTCGAGACTGGACCACTTATCTCAAGACCACTTCTCTCGGAGACCACTTCTCTTCGAGACCACTTATCTCGAAGGAGTTATGTACCCATAACCCCCTCCAGACAGGACTTATGCTATGGTAAAGTATTGCAGTATTGTTCTTGTGTAAACTGTGAAAACCCACACTGTCTGCTGGGTGGCTACATAGATAATAGAGCTAAATATCTATAGATATTGTATATATATATCTATTATGTGCTAATAGACCCTCCCTCTCTCTCTTTGACTCTTCCCTCTTCCTAGCCATTATGCCAGTCCTGGTCCCTAACAGGCCAACTCAGCAACCCCTCTACCATGAACCACAGTCAACTGGCCTCCCTCAGAACATTGACTGTCCTCTTTCATCTGATCCTCTACCAGCAGGTGCTTATTTAGAACCCTCCCTCTCTCTTTTAACATTTATGGCCTCTCTCCTTTCTTTCTTTCACTTTCCTCCTACTCTCTCTCTCTCTCCCTTCCTCTCTTTTAATCTTTATCTAATGCTCTTCCCTTTTTCCTTCTCATTTTCCCTCTCTCCCTCTCTCTCTTCCAGAGGAGACCCCTCCACCTGCTTACAGTGAAGTTCCCCCAGTTGATAGTCCAGCTGATCCACAGAGTGTCTACTCTGGTGGTAAGTGTATAAAACTACTAATTATTTACAAGTGTAGTATCACTAATCAAGCAATGTACACGTACACGTATATATTAGTATATGTTAATGTGTATATGTTTGTATGTTTTCCCTCCCTGTGTTTCTAATTTGTTTAGAGTAGCTTCCTATCCAGTCTTGTTTGTATTCTGTTCCTTTACTCTCTTCTCTTCCTTCTTTCTCTATAGTTGGCTCTCCTATCATGTCTCCATTATCAGCTGCTTCCAACACTTCAGTTAATCCAATTGGATCACCGGCTCAGTCAGGTGAGGCTGGTACAGAGTAGTGGGAGGAGACAAAGAATTCTTTCATTATGGTCCTGCATATTTCGTATACCTTTATCATTATTAAATA
>NW_003557684.1:0-1239 GCF_000090795.2 Amphimedon queenslandica
AGAAGAACTTGTAATAATACAGCCCCCCCCCCCAAAGGAATCCGGTTTCTCCAGTGTTTAGGGAACTAGAATTTCTAAAACAAATTTCTAAAACTGTTTATTGGCCTCTCTTATGGAGCACAAAAAAACCTTAAATACAGGTTAGCATCAGTAACATCTCTTAAATCTTTTAAAACATCAAAAGGTATACATTATACTAATGTCCTTATAATTCGAAAAATCATTAGAAAGGTTATCAAACCATTTCTTTGCAATGCACAAAATATAAAAGTTGATTCACTCATATAGCTATTTCTAAGAGTTGTTACTATCAAAAAAGTAGGATGCGGAAAAATACTGTTTCATCAAAAAAGGTATTTAGTAGAGTCAAGATGTACTAGTTTATATTTAAAATTTTAGATTCACCAACATTTTCCCTTGCTGCCACACACTATCATTCACTGTCATCTTTTCAGGCATTAATTGACACAAACTACATTTCAATAAACACATAATCTCAAGATAAAAGTGAATGTAATAATGGTCAACAACATTCCAGTCAGTGTAGACAAAAAACAAGGATCAGATGAGGCTACTGCATCAAGACTACAGCCACTGTCACAGGAAGAATTGCTTAAGAAAGAGTTACAGGATTACCTGCTCTGTCCCAAGCTAAAGATTGGAAGTGATGTCGCTGTTTTGGAGTGGTGGAAACTGGAAAGCTAATACTGGTATTTACCCTAAATTACAAGAATTGGCAAAGAAATATGTGTCCCTGCAATCAGCTTCCCATTAAAGAGGAGCTTCAGCACAAGTAATAACATTAGTCACTTCTACCAGAGCTTTTTTGAAGCCCAAAAAAGTGAATATGTTGGTCTTATATGTTGAATATGTTGGACAATTATTGATTATAATGTTGTATTTATAATACATGCTAGGCTTGCGTTAATTATTCGAGAATAATAATGAGCATAATAGCAAGGCAAAAGAATCAAGAATAATGCTTGATTAATAACAAATACTATCAAAACCACACACTTTTCAATTAATTATTATAGATAAAATGGCCGTTAGTAGCCATGTGACTGTGAGTGAGACTCTCGGTGAGACTGACACTACTCAGACTAGCGAAGGTGAAGAAGAGGAGTTAGAGGACTTTAGTGGCACTCTTTCTAGCACTAGTACAGGGAGTTGTTCTGTCATCCCAGCTTCTTCTAAATCCTCTGATGCCAGTGGCAGCCGTGTTACTTCTCTTCTAAG
>NW_003557685.1:0-1239 GCF_000090795.2 Amphimedon queenslandica
AATTATATTTCACATTCCAATATCAAGCAAAAGTATTGCTGAATCAGCAAATCATTTCCAGCTGTAATTACCTGTAAAGCATAGTAATAGAAACATATCAAAAGCAAGCAATGTAAACTCACAGGCTAATGATAACAATAGCACTTACCAATCACATCAAACCTCACTCTTTAACACCACATTGTAGTCCTTGTGCCAAGTACATAAGTACCTATAAAAAGTATGTATGTGACATACTAACTAATAATGATAATGGTAGCATCTACAATGTTTCTGATTGGATCATACATGGCATGTATTTTAGACATAATATTGCTTACTAATGATATCCTCATTTAAGATACTTTCATGACCTGCTTAATATAAAATAACATTGTGCACATGAAGAATTTCCAATGTGCAAACAAAATTTTTTGTTAATGTGAACATGCACATATTTACAACAATCATCAACAAAAGATGCGCAACATCAGCTGGCAAGCATTTAATATGCGCACAGCATTGATGGCAGCATCATTCAAATGCGCAACATGAGCCGGCAAGCATTAACTTAATAATGCGCACAGCATTGATGGCAGCATTATGCGCAACATCAGCTGGCAAGCATTTACATATATGTAATGCGCACAGCATTGATGGCAGCATTGACATGCATGATGATCATTAATATGTGTACAGAATCACTGCTTGAATGATACTACATGTATAATGAGAACTTTTATTGTTACTCTAAATTTTTCTTGTCCTTCAAAATTTGTCAGCAGTGCCCTTGATCCATAAGCACCTGATATTTGTTATAATTATGTAGTACAAGCCACAAACAAGATCGAGAATTGATAATGACAGCTTCCTCCCTTCCTAACCCTCTGTCCTACATAAATGATAGTCACACAAAATTGAATCAATGCTAAACTCTAATGAACAGTAAACCTCTTTCACACCCTCTCCCTGTCCATTATAGCAACAAGTAATCAATATTCACTGTTATACATTGATTAATCTCACATCCTGAATGCAGTTTGATCACTTTATACTGAGCAATAATGGGTGGATATGCACCTGGTTTTCACACACACTTACATTGCACATGCAGTGAAATAAAAGTCACATTAAACAACCAATGTTTTAAAGATGATGGACCTCCCATTCACCATACCCACTTTCCATCAACAATCAATGCTTAAGAAATATTAATAGACTTAACTGCTTGGAAATGATTAGTACCAACATGCTTCAAAT
>NW_003557686.1:0-1239 GCF_000090795.2 Amphimedon queenslandica
TTTTACATGTAAAGCAAGTGAAGAAGAAGTTTACGAATCTTTAGATAATTTACATCAGAATTTTTCAAAATTAGCTAAAAGTTTCAAACTTTTATTGGGAGAAAAGAATAAGCACAACAGTCAATTAGTTGCTGATGTATCTGAGTGGCTTATAGAATACATGAAGTGGGAGCATGGCTCAGTAGATAGCAATATTGATGATATCTTTAAGAAGATTCGTCCTTATTATGACTTTCTTGATTGTAAACTGTTACTGGACATGAGCAAAGAGTTCTTAAAAGATGTAACATTTACTGATGATGGAGTAACTTACAAACTTGTTGATGCATTGCAGAGTCACACTCAAAGGAGTAAGAGACTGCGTACTTCAAATACAGTTTCTGCTCTAAAAAAGTTACTACAAAAGCAATTTAAGCAATTTGATAAAAATATGGATAATCTACCTTGCATTAATTTGCAGCTGCAAACTTGTTGGGAGGACATAAGTATTGATGGATTATATGAACTTATTAAAAAGCTACTGCCACAAAAGTACAGACAATCAATAATGGAATATATTGAAATAACAAGTAAATGTGTTGTCATCAAGTTACATATTCTTGACTTTACAGCTGATAGTCTAATAGAATATACTGGAGGAAAGTTACAGTTTATGCATCTCATTGGTATATTTAGTTTATACATTAATGATCATCCTGTCCTTCAAGAAGATGAGAATATGAGCTTCACCTTTGAACTAGCTCTCCTTGAGGCAGTCACAGCTGGTAATAATGAAGCAGTAGAGTTTCTCCTACAACTAGAAACCGTTAATATTGATCATACTAATGAAGAAGGCAAGACAGCACTAATGTTAGCTTGTGAAATAGGACATGAGGACATTGTACACAGTTTACTGTCTGCTGGAGCTGATGTTAACATTCAGGACAATAAAGGATGGACTGCACTAATGATAGCAAGTGAACATAATCACATTTCAATCATTCACATGTTACTACAAGCTAATGCTAATCCTCACCTGAAGAAATCAAATGGATCAAATGCTGTAATAATTGCTAGTGACAATGGTAATGTTGAGGTGGTTGAGCTATTGATTAGTAAAGGAGTTGATTATAAATATCAACGAGAAGATGGAGTGAATGCTTTCATGTAGGCTTGTCAAAATAGCCACACTCAAATAGTGGAACTGTTGCTGAAGGAACAAGTTGATCCTAATGTTCAAGACAAAAATGGTGTGAATGC
>NW_003557687.1:0-1239 GCF_000090795.2 Amphimedon queenslandica
AAAAGTAAAGCAAGTAATTCTATTTTAACGTAGAAGAATACCTCTCAAGCTATACAAATTTGGTGAGTCTTGCAAGACACTATATAATTGTTTATTGTTTTGCATGTTGTATAGTTTTGATTCTTTCAATGCTCTTTTTAAGTTTAAGTTATAGACATTTATTAGATGCATGTATGCTTCCTATTATGCCAAGCTTGTAAAGTACCTGTCCTGTAAAAATTTTTTTGCACACACACTTATCTATGAGTTCTGTCTTTAATGTTAGGATAAATGATAGTTAGAAAAATAATAAACTACTATTTCTGTTGTTTTATGTAGTTTTATTCACTCAATATCTAGAAATTTGCTAACTAAAGTGAATAGTTGCATCAAATTAAATAATGATAATAATATTCTATACTTGTACATTATTCGTCCATATTGTCTATTTTTTATGACTGCTCTGCTCTCATTTTTTGTTTTTTCAAATCTTTTTTGCTCTTTTATCTGGATATGTCTGATGATAGTGCATGATTCCATTAAACTGTGAAAAATCTTAATTTGAAAACAATGTTCTTACATTAAGCTGGAGATTTGTAAGAATGAAATGGGATATATTGAGATGTCATTTTAAGTCAATTTTATGTCATTTTAAGTATTGTTAGGACAATGAAGTTATATCAAAGTCATATTGTTACATGTACATATGTGTAGGCATGTCTTTGGGTAGTTATACCATAGTCATTATGTTACATACATGTAGGCATGTCTTTCGCTCTTAGCATGCTGGTTAGCTGCTTCAGTTATTTTTATTTTTTGTTAAAAATCTAATGTACACTTATGTGAATTCCTGGTCCACTCTGTTGGTCTAATTTGTAGTGTACAGCCATTGAGAACTTGTTTACAATAATAATGAATTAACAACAACAAATATTGTTAAAAATTAAAATTATAAACACTTTATTATTACAACCTCATGGAAAAATACAGTAACTTAAAAACAAAAGATTGTAGAGCTAGTCAACTTTGTAGAAGTTGTACTTACAACCAAGTTTTTACAGACCTATTCAGGTACACACATTATGTAACACTAAGTTTGATACACGTAAATCTACATGTAGCTAGACACACTGAAAAAGGTGGACTGATGCTTGTAAAAATGCTAACAAGGCAAAACTCANAGTTTACCATGATGCATGTCGCATTCTATTAATACATGTAAATAAACATAAATGAATAAGTAGAAATGCACTGTGCTAC
>NW_003557688.1:0-1239 GCF_000090795.2 Amphimedon queenslandica
GTTGCTCGTTTTTGCTCAAAACCAACCAAAGACCATTGGATGGCAGTGAAAAGAATTTTCCAATATCTAAGAGGGACATCACACCTTGGATTACTCTACAATAAGTCTGAAGACACATCATTGGTTGGATACTCAGACGCAGACTGGGGGGGTGATGTTGACAATTACAGATCAACAACTGGCTACATCTTTCAGATTGGAGGAGTAGCAGTGAGCTGGAAAAGCAAAAGACAAGACTGTGTAGCTCTATCAACTGCTGAAGCAGAATATATGGCTTTAGCCAGTACTGCTCAGGAAGCTGTTTGGATGAGGGAGCTCAATGCTGATATGAACAACAAGCCAAATGGACCTACTACTATTTTTGAGGATAATCAATCAGCTATCTCCATGGCAAAGAACCCTCAATTTCATGGAAGAGCTAAACACATTGGAATCAAATATCATTTCATCAGAGAGCAAGTCAGTACAGAATCCGTTCAAATAAAGTATTGTCGTACTGAGGACATGGTGGCTGATATTTTTACAAAAGGATTGACCCACGAGAAATTTGAAAGACTGAGAAGTTTATGTGGCATTCACAATCAACCAGCAAGTGAGAAGGAGTGTGGGAGTATGGCACTAGCTGATAGACAGTGACTGCTGAGTAATAGTGATTAGTACTTAATGTGTTAACTAATTAAGATTTTGTGTTAAATTATTATTGTTACTATGTTTAGTATCATTACACTTATGTAATGATTTAATTTTGATTTTTGTATAAAAGGAGCTTGTGCTCTGTACTATTTTGTCTGTCATTTTGTCTGTCATTTTGTCTATAGTTCTTTGCTGTAATATAATCTTTGATCTTAACCGATCGTATATCCCGCGGCAAGTGCATTTATACCAATATACATTACTTACATTACCTACATTACTTACATTACCTACGTTACCATCATTACCTACATTACTTACATTACCTACATTACTTACATTACCTACATTACTTACATTACCTACACTACCATCATTGGCCTCGCCTACGCGAGGTATAGGTAGTTGTTGTGGGGCCTGCCTGAAATACGGATCCACGCGGATCAAATGCGGATCGGGCTGAAATGCGGATCAACGCGGAACTCTCCCGGATCTCTATTGAAACTTGACTGATCTGTCTGAAAGAATGATATCTATGCATCAGGAGGGAATTTTTATTAGCTCTATTTAAGTTTTTGATAAGGACTTCATCATTTTAGCAGTTTC
>NW_003557689.1:0-1239 GCF_000090795.2 Amphimedon queenslandica
GGAGAAATAACAAGCCTTAGCAACCACCCGCCCACGCTCCTTTACGTGAGTGGGTGTGGTCACGGCAAACAAAATGGCGGCTTACACATGGGACAAAGTTAAGAGCTTTCTAACCAGTGGCGTATCCAAGGTAGGGCATGGTAGGGCATTTGCCCTACCAACTGCTGCTGAATCAAAATAAATGTTAATATTGCCTTCTAATTTAGTGTAGTTACAAATTTCAGATTTCTCCAATCTTGATCAAGGCCCGAGGACACAATAAATAAAGAAAACACTCAGAAGAGAAGAACAAAACCAGCCGAGTCTGCATCTGGTCGATATCATCATGAAAACACACCCAGTTACTTATTTAATTTTATTATTATTATTATTATTATTATTATTATTATAAAGATTAATTAACTAGATGTTATGTATTTCCATGTGAAAAAGCATGGCGAAAAGGCAAAGTTCATTACAAGATTTTTTCAGTAAAAAGAGACTAGTAGAGGTGCAAGAGAGTGAATCAAACATTGACATAAACGATGGTTCTTTTTCATTGGACTCAGAGGGCTGTGACCCTGATCTATCTTTGGTTAGTTTAATATAGTTACATGAGCTGATTTGCAGCTGATTCTTTTGTATTTTATATAGCCTAATCCACTACCTAGTACCAGCACATCCATCAGTATAATATCATCATCTCTAACAGACACCACCAGCCAAACTATGACATCTTCATCTTCAGTTGGCTCTGATGTACTGGCCTCTGTCAAGACTACTCCTGGATCATCTCACTCTGCCTTACCAAGTGATATTTCTCAGAGTTCTTTGCAAGGTCCTGTTCAACCAAAGAGCTTTAAGTTTCCTGCATCAGTATTCGGGTCAGTTCATCGCTCATTTAACGGTAATTGGTTTGAGAAATATCCCTGGCTTGAGTATTCAATTCTACAAGATGCTGCCTTCTGTTTCCCTTGCCGATTTTTTGCCGTACCTGACAAAGGTAGAGCAGAAAACACTTTCACTAGGCTCGGATACAGGGATTGGAAGCATGCTACAGGCAGATGTGGAGTTTTGGAAAAGCACAATACCAGTCACTCACATCATGAAGCAACTATATCATGGCAAGATTTTAAGTTAAACATTGAAAAAGGTACAGGAATTTCAAATGTCCTAGACTCTGCCAGATCTGCAAGAATCAAAGAAAATCGTCACTATATCAAAACAGTTGCTGATATCCTTTTGCTTTGTGCCAGGCAA
>NW_003557690.1:0-1238 GCF_000090795.2 Amphimedon queenslandica
TAGTACACATCTAATGCAAACAAACGCATTACACTGTCATTCATAATTGAATTGAAATTTGTTTTTGTATCATGTCCTTCCTTCCTTTCTCACAGGCTGTTGACTTTAACATATTTGAGGGACTAGAGTGCCACGGTGTCCCTGTTTATGTCATCTCTCGTGGTAAGGTCGTTGTTGATCACGGGAAGATAGACGTGGTCAAGGGGAGTGGCAAGTTTATCCCTCGTAAGCCTTGGACCGACTTTGTGTACTCTAGAGTCCATCAGAGGGACAAGGTGAGAATTAATGGATTTGGTGGTAACGAGATCATTCCTTAATTTATAATCATCACTGTTAGGATGTGATGCACATGTTAACTATAGCTATTTAAAGTGATATATTGCATGTATTTTTCCACAGACGTTTTAGGGAGTAAAAATTGACTTGTAGCTGTTGTTATTTCAGCTCCTGTCATCTGAATGCAAGTGCATTGAAGCTATAGTGAGAAGCAAAAAACCCATTAGTTCCATTGTCATGAAATCCATGACAAGCAAAAATCCCATTGGTTCCATTGTCACGAAATCTGTGACAAGCAAACTATTGCTATACATCACATTTAATCGTAGTGCTGTATTATAATAATAGCATGAGTTCTTGCTAATATGATAAATATTTCTTTTCTTTATTTTTAGGTTGATCAGCCACAAAAGGTTGAGCGTGAGCCTTATACTGGCCCTGTCATAGACCTGAGCAAGAAATAAACCGAGGCCCTCTTGCCTTTGTGGTGAATGAAATAATTTTTCTTTACTTTGAGAATAATTAAAATAATAATAATAGTGTGTGGAAAGTTAACAGTGTAATAGTAAAAATAATTGTAATGATTATTGTTGATCATAATAAAAAATTGTCTTTTTTAAAATTTAAAGTTCTTGAGTGACTCAGCATAGCACTGTATAGTACAGTATAAAGTTTTTGTGGAATATTCTTCACGAATGACACTGGGACGACTGCAGGGAACGCCACACTGTCCGCAGACTGGGCCAGGATCTCTGGCTGTAGAGGACTTGATGCTGGCCTCCGGGCCAATGGCGGGAGTTGCCGGGAAAGGAGAGCAAGCACACATCTTAAGAAACCACCTTCTCTTTTAGCCTGTGTCGTAGAATAGAGTAACGTTTATTGGAGCTGCAGTGAAGACAGTAGACATTGAAGGAGTTCTGGTTTTGCTGCACAATAGACTATAGAATCAGTGAAATTCTGGT
>NW_003557691.1:0-1238 GCF_000090795.2 Amphimedon queenslandica
GCCGACGGAGTCGTACCCGACGTCCGCCGATCCCCGGCCGGCATCGTTTACGGTTGGGACTACGACGGTATCTGATCGTCTTCGAACCCCCAACTTTCGTTCTTGATTAATGAAAACATCCTTGGCAAATGCTTTCGCAGTCGCTCGTCTTCCGCAAATCCGAGAATTTCACCTCTGACAACTGAATACGAATGCCCCCAACTGTCCCTATCGACCATGACTGCCGTCCCGAAAACCAACAAAATAGGACGAGCGGCCCTATTCCATTATTCCATGCTAACGTATTCAAAGCGACCGGCCTGCTTGGAACACTCTAATTTGTTCAAAGTAAACGTCCCGAAACCCCCGACCGCTCAGTCAAGAGCAGCCGGGGCTCCCGAGAAAGACGGGGGCCGCCGCGCAGTGCTCGCCTCTCGGCGGACCGCGACGACCGAGCGGGGCGCCCATCCGCGAGGGAGGACGGAGCCCGGGCCCCGACGTACAACTACGAGCGCTTCAACTGCAGCAGCTTTAGCATACACTATTGGAGCTGGAATTACCGCGGCTGCTGGCACCAGACTTGCCCTCCAATTGTTCCTCGTTAAGGGGTTTGGATTGTACTCATTCCAATTGCCGGACCTCTATGGGACCGGCATTGTTATTTCTTGTCACTACCTCCCCGAGTCGGGATTGGGTAATTTGCGCGCCTGCTGCCTTCCTTGGATGTGGTAGCCGTTTCTCAGGCTCCCTCTCCGGAATCGAACCCTAATTCTCCGTCACCCGTTGCGACCATGGTAGCCCAATACGCTACCATCGAAAGTTGATAGGGCAGAAACTTGAATGAACCATCGCCGGCGCGGAGGCCGAGCGATTCGAACAGTTACCATGAATCACCCGAGAACGCCGGCCGGGCCGTGAGGCACCGACCGGGTCGGTTTTGGATCTAATAAATACGTCCCTCCCGTGACAGTCGGGACCTTTTGCATGTATTAGCTCTAGAATTACCACGGTTATCCACGTAGCGGAACACCATCAAATAAACTATAACTGATTTAATGAGCCATTCGCAGTCTCACGATTCAAGCGTTTATACTTGCACATGCATGGCTTAGTCTTTGAGACAAGCATATGACTACTGGCAGGATCAACCAGGTAACCGACCGGCGGCCGCCCGGAGCGTCGTCGTTCTGGCCCGGTAGAGCGAGAAAGACTCCGCGCGGGACCGCTGTCAAGCCCGAGAGCTTCCGGGACACCACGGA
>NW_003557692.1:0-1238 GCF_000090795.2 Amphimedon queenslandica
GATTGAGGACATGCTTTCAAAATTATTCAAGACACTTCTGATCATTGATAATTATGAAAAAACCTTCACTTCAATATCTGTCACTTGCTCCTTTCCTTTATCTGATGTTGGGTTTACTATATTGAGGATGATAGAGAATATTCATATACTAATAGGACAAGGATTAAAGGAACTGACTATTGGTAACTTAACATTATGGAGGAGACAAGATGTTAGGCAAAAGGTACATGCTATATAGTCCGGTTTTTATTTTGGCAATTGGAAATTTGAGATTGAAATACTGTATAGCGGTTTTCTATGTGTAAGATAACAAATTTTGTGGATTTTATAAGATTGGCAAAATTTAATTCTTTGAAAATCAATTTATTACGGTATAAGATGGCAAAAAAGTGCAAATTCATGAAAATTAATTCTGTGAACCTCTGGATACAGGTCATTCACGAAAATTATTATCCTCAAGAAAACCTGCTATACGGTAATCAATATTAAAACCACCATTATTACTATTGAGTCAGTCTGCTGAGCGCATGCGCATGCATGTAAGTGTTAGTGATCTATGTACGGGAGTATTTCAAGGTGAATAATTGCTCCTTTCTTCCTTCTACGGTGTTGTGCCCCTCATTCACAAAGCCTCAACTGAAAGGAGCATTGCCATAAATACACTTGGATAATGATAATAATAATTATTATTAACTGTGACGCGCAACTGTCAAAGCATGCAGCATTCATATTTCCAGATTAAAAGCAGCCAGTTTCATTTTTACAGCCAAATTGCCAGAATAAGGCACTGCCAAATTAAGTAATAAGTTGAAATATTGTTGTAGCATGAGGTGGTGCATCATAATTTTGGGGTTTTTCAGTGGGAGTGCACAAAAAGCAATGCATCATTATGTAATACATGTATATGCATGTAACACCTGGCATGATATGAGGTATAGATAATAAAAAATATTTTATATTGGCTTTACCTGCATTTTGCATATGCAAGGTTAGGTAGTTGTGCTGTCTGTCATAATGTGCCATTCATTTATTCAGTGTGCTTTAAATTGTTTTTTATTGATAAATGCACTATAAAAAGGTTATTAGGTAGAAAAAGTCTTGTATACTTTTGTGATGTCCATAGAGCAGTGCCAGCTACAGAAAGCTTTCAAAGTAAAGAAGTATTCTTGATTTTTATGTATAGCAGCTTTGGTGGATCTCTAACTTTTCCTCTTAGAATCATGCATAGTTTTTAAATT
>NW_003557693.1:0-1238 GCF_000090795.2 Amphimedon queenslandica
ACTGAGTAACCACTGGACAGCATCAATATTGTTCTCAATAGCTGCTACATGTAATGGAGTGTAGTTATACTATAAGAAATAAACACAACAAATAAAGTACATACAAAATGATAAATATAATCAATTTTATTACACCATTATTACACAGTTCTATAAAATCACAGTATTTTCAACCAGTAACTAATAATGCAAGCATAATAATTCAATGACTGAATAATTAGTTATAATGTATGGTATATAACTACAATGTATTTTATACCAACATTGTTATGTTGTGTGCTATCCTTCACAATAGAAATGCATAAAATACATTTTCCTTATAAAATGCAATAAAGATACTAAGGACTGATCCTTCAATAAACACACACCACCAGAAAGAAGGGACTATGAGTGTCATTAATAGGATACTGTGTTTGAGGAACATACCGTATTTCCTCATGGAAACACCTACTCCCAATAAATGCCCGTACCTGTATAAACGCCTAGAGACAGCATAAAACATTGACAATAAATGCCCATGCTTGTTTAGATGCCTAAACCACACCCACTTTGCCCACGTGGTTACTGGCACACACTACAGGCAACACAGCAGTTGTAGCTGAGAAGGAAGCTCATAGAAGAAGACTCCTCGGCAATGAATTTAAATGTCTATCCTCATATAAACACCTACTTCATTTAAACACACAGCAAACGGGTCTCTATAAGAATAAATGCCTAGGTGCTTCCATGAGGAAATACGGTAATTACACAATATTAATATAATAAACTGATTTATAACTAAACTGCAGGTACTTTTACATTATACAAGTCATACTAATACACTAGTCACTACATCATACACTTACATCACTGGGATTCTTCCAATTGATATCTGCCCCATTAGAGAGGGCAATCCTCATTCTTTGAATATTTCCATCTCGAGCAGCATAATACAACTGTTGGTCCTACAGTATTAACAAGTGAATGAGTGTATTATTAACAGTTATTATAATAGTAATATTAATCACTCCTATGTCTCATTATCACATAATCTCATTCAATCACAAAATTCACAGAATATGTAACCAGTGACAATAACCGACCATAAACAACACATAAACAATACATGTACATATAAAAACAACTTTTAATGGAAAAATACACAAACAACTGAGCCATTCATTTACATGTACTTGTATAACATATGAGAGTATTTATTGACGGTGAGAAATTTTGGAGGAATTGTCTAAATTGATAGG
>NW_003557694.1:0-1238 GCF_000090795.2 Amphimedon queenslandica
TAATTCTGACTACAAATTTCAAGTTTTTACCATCCTTTAATAAAATGGGCCAAAATCTGAGAAACGCACTTTATATAGCACATGTTTTTTTCCAAAAACTGGCTCCAAACCACCCCAAATTTATATTACATTTTCTGATACATATTGATGTCCTTATTAAAATCTGCCTCTATTAGAAATGATGGTCGTGTCATTCAGTAGTATATGGGTTCTCCTGATGTTAGTACAGCAAACAATAGAGCTTGATTTGGGCAATCAACTGGTCTAATAGCAGTGAATGACCTACTCTGTGCTGGTAATAAATTTGATATAAATGATGCACATGTTGTTTGTCGTCAACTAGGATACAAGAGAGCTAGTTGTGTCTATCCTCGTGCTCGCTATGGATGTGACACTCTTCCAATATTGATGGATGATGTGCAGTGTACTGGTGGAGAGGCACAGATCACTCATTGTCCCAGTACTCCTATTGATAAACACAACTGTCATCACAGTGAAGATGCTAGTTCCTTTCCTTTAATAGAATATTGAGAGCAATTGGTTTAATTATCAAGAACAAACTAAATTAGTTTTCATAGTTGTTAGACTAATAGACTATAGTTCATTATTTGTAGTTGATTTGATATTTTAGTGATTGGTTATTATGACAAACAGTAAACATCATTAAATGAAAATAGAAAGTGAATTATTGATATAGTCAAAACTTGAAATTGAAACCAAATTAAGCAATAATCAAGGAATTTTCTGTATGTGCGATTTCAACTTTCAACTGTACAATGGTACACATTACATACTTCTATTACAGGATTACTTTATTCTCAATTGAGACTTGCTGTTTGTTATTCAATGATAATATCAATTTACAATTTAATGTCTTACATCAAGGAATATAGAAGAGCGATGATGAAAAACATAAATCATATTGCCGGTCAAAAATAATATTTGAAATTTGATATTTGCATAATGTTGAAAAGGAATCAAGAAATAAAAAACAAGAACAATAGTCTTTGGAGGAATTTTTAAAAACTTAATTTAATCAGAATTAGCCCAATATGGCCCAAGGGCAAGCCTGATTTTGAAGCAATTTTAGAAAATTAAAAAATTTATTTGAATCAGCTCAAAATTTCTACACAATATAAGGACATATTTTATGTATGAGAAAAATTTATAAAAGTCAAGAATTTTTCTCCTTTTAATTTTTAGTGAAATTTGGTCCATGACCCTGTACTGAGTATGGA
>NW_003557695.1:0-1238 GCF_000090795.2 Amphimedon queenslandica
CACCACTACAAGTTCTTAAAACTGCTGAAAGAGAGAAGTTAAAAAATCAGGAAGCTTGTCACTCTATCCATTCTAGCTTCACTCCACTCTGTATGACAGTAGATGGTCTGTTGGGTCCAGAATGATAACAAATTTATGTATATTTATAGCTAATGGTGTGCACTTCAGCACCTGGAATGGGTATAGATGTTCCTAATATAGACTTGGTTGTTAAACTTGGTTAGCACATTTGAGGAATTAGTCCAACAGTTTGGAACGGCTGGATGAGATGGCAGAAAGGCAAAGGGTATTGAATGCTATGAAATTTATGTGATGCAACATAATTTTGGTACAGGTCTCCTTTTTTGTGACGATAACCTCTAGCATGCTTTATTTTGGGGTAAAGATACATTGTGTAAGTCATATGATGAGAAAAAACTGCAGTTATCAAAATTTCAAGATGTATGTTATACCCATACACAGGTATCATCATCATTGATGAGATACCAGCTAGTCCTGTAAACTACTGGATAAAAGAATTAAATCTTCAGGAAAATGATTGTTTACAGCTAGAAGAAACCCATCACCTTTCAGACAAGCATGTCATAGCTACTGCTAAACTACTGTCAAAACATTTCCCAGACATGCCAATGATTCAGTCGTCTTTGTATACTCAGAAACTAAAAAAAACAGCTGGCTACAAATGATTCATTTTTTTTCCACAACTTTGGGGACCATTGGGTTACTAGTCATTTTATGGATGGCATTGCTTTTCTTTATGACTCCTTCTACACAGAGATCATTCAGTCAGAGTTAAAGAAGCAGCTCATTGCCCTCTATGGATCTGCTATGGTAAAAGTACCGTGGTTGGTGAAGCAAAAGGTGATAAGGATTGTGCCTGCTTTGCAGTAGCATACGCAGTATCTATTCTTTATGGAAATGATCCTGCTAACAATATATTCGATCAGTCACACATGAGACAACACATGATTGAATGTCTCAAAAACATATTTTACATGCCATTCCCATCTATGACATGAAAATCAAGATGCAATGTATCAGAATATGTTACCCAACTACATTGATTATTACAAACAAGTTAACAAATGTATGTTATTTAATGTTATATTGGTCTATGTAGCTAATTATACTTGCAAAATGCATGGTGGAATGCTAAAGGTGACCAAATAAATGTTGCGTAGCTATCCCATATAGCAGGAAATTTTGGAGGGAGTTGAATTCGGCAAATTACTATATTT
>NW_003557696.1:0-1238 GCF_000090795.2 Amphimedon queenslandica
AATCATCACTGAATATAGTAGAGGTGAACACACCACTGACTGCTCTAGAGATAGGAGGAAGATGGAGGAGTAGTAAACTGATGACATCATCACTCCTTCCACATATCAAAGGATTACACTGTCTGATACTACATGATCCATACCCACCACATCTTTTATTTCTCTCTCATCCCAGTCTACATACACTTACTTTACCACTAGACACAGCTAAGAGTGCTATTGAACTATTTACTATTCTACAAACCAATACTACACTTAAAGCTCTGAGTGTGGAGATAAAGAAGGAGAGAATATATACCAGCAGTATGGGTACTAGTCTACAAGACATGCTAACACAAAACCAAACACTGAAATACCTTGAGATTAATAATAACTGGTATAGATCCATTCCCAGTTCATTCCTGTCCTTCCTAACAACTGGTCTCAGACACAACACCAGTCTACAGCAGTTGAGTGTATCCATTCCACTGAATGAAGAGATAAGAACTTTTATTAATGTCATCTCTCAAAATAACAATCTCACAGAACTTAAAGTGAACTTCAGACCAGATCAGTCATACAGTAACTGTAGTGAGGAAGAGAAGAAACAAATAATGACACCATTGTTTTATGAACAGGCACTACATGCTGTTACTAACATGTTACAGTCACATACAACCATCAGACTACTGATGATAGTGTGTAGAGATATTAATGAAGAGTCATCTCAACCTAACTGGATAGAACTAGTACAACATTTATATGAAACTATCTTCATCCATCCATCACTTGAATATATTCAGATTTTTACTGGAATCTTAACTCCTCCTCTCCTGAAGGATACTCTTAAAGATCAAAAGAAGACATTGATTGACAGACACAGAAAAGAACAACCACACAAACCACTACCAATAGTGCATTTGTATTAATTATTATTTTATTTTCTAGTTTAGCTTGCATCAGGATCATGGACTCCTGTGAATGTTAGAAATTTAGAATTTCAAAATTTTATAGACTTCATTTTTGATTTTAAAAAAAATTTAATTGAAAGGTGTGGCTAGTTATAAATTATAAGATGGCAGCAGAAGGTGATAAAGATATTCTACCTGATCTTCCTACCTTTACTGAAGGTAACATCTTTCAATAACTCCCTCCCCTCCAGCTGTACCTAATAATACTCAATATACTCCAATACCCTCCCTCCCTCCCTCTCCATTCAGACACAGAGAGAGAGACACAGAGAGAGTCTCTCTGTGTCT
>NW_003557697.1:0-1238 GCF_000090795.2 Amphimedon queenslandica
TACTCACAGTCCTTCAAAACCATCAAAACCTCAAAACCCATACCATCAATACCAGTGTACGGTACTCACAGTCCTTCAAAACCTTCAAAACCATCAAAACCTCTAAACCCATACCATCAATACCAGTGTACGCTACCAATAATTCTTCAAAACCATTAAAACCTCAAAACCCATACCCTCAATACCAGTGTACACTACCAATAATCCTTCAAAACCTTCAAAACCATCAAAACCTCAAAACCCATACCATCAATACCAGTGTACGCTACCAATAATTCTTCAAAACCTTCAAAACCATTAAAACCTCAAAACCCATACCCTCAATACCAGTGTACGCTACCAATAATTCTTCAAAACCTTCAAAACCATTAAAACCTCAAAACCCATACCCTCAATACCAGTGTACGGTACTCACAGTCCTTCAAAACCATCAAAACCATCAAAACCTCAAAACCCATACCCTCAATACCAGTGTACGGTACTCACAGTCCTTCAAAACCTTCAAAACCATCAAAACCTCAAAACCCATACCATCAATACCAGTGTACGCTACCAATAATTCTTCAAAACCTTCAAAACCATTAAAACCTCAAAACCCATACCCTCAATACCAGTGTACACTACCAATAATTCTTCAAAACCTTCAAAACCATCAAAACCTTCAAAACCATCAAAACCTTAAAACCCATACCCTCAATACCAGTGTACGGTACTCACAGTCCTTCAAAACCATCAAAACCATCAAAACCTCAAAACCCATACCCTCAAAACCAGTGTACGGTACTCACAATCCTTCAAAACCATCAAAACCATCAAAACCCATACCCTCAATACCAGTGTACGGTACTCACAGTCCTTCAAAACCATCAAAACCATCAAAACCATCAAAACCTCAAGACCCATACCCTCAATACCAGTGTACGCTACCCATAATCCTTCAAAACCATCAAAACCTCAAAACCCATCCCTCAATACCAGTGTACAGTACTCACCACAGTAAAATCCATATTTGAGGATCCTATATTAAATGAGATATTTATCTTGCAAATGTTAAAGGCAATTTTTTAACCTTCCTATTTTTTAAAGAATCAATTTATTAATAACTGCAATAATTTCAATAATTTTTGGGGCACCCAGATCTAATATGTCCTTAAAACTTGCTCTGCATGTTCAAAACCTTGCAAACCAACAAAACTTGGTTTTCACTATTTTATTTCAACTTTTTCTTCCCTATAACT
>NW_003557698.1:0-1238 GCF_000090795.2 Amphimedon queenslandica
AGTCAATATGTGCTTGAAAATGACGGCAAAAATCATTTTGTAGAATTACAATACCAAGTCACACTGCACTAGCGTCCCTGAAGTGCAATACAATGGTGCAAAAATCATATTTTTAGGATAAAAACTGTAGGACTAGTTCTTATGGAAGTTTTTATAACTACTTTTTATAACGTTAACCTGTTCTAACAAAATTATATAGGACATCCTGACCGTCAGATAAGCCATAAAGAATTCCTGAAGATTTACACTGGCTCAATGCTTCTGGGATGGCAGCCATTTTGGGGTGTGCTCGTCCAACTCAACCCTACATACCAAGCGCTATAGCGCTTGGTATAATAATGCCTGAAAGAAGAATTTTTATACGGTAATGCTAAAAATGTTGTGCATGCATGAATAATGAGTAAACAGTAAAACACGACTGATAACAATAGATCTAGGTACATGAGTACTAGATATAGTACATATATAATAAATGGGTGAACAATATTGAAATATAACACTGTGACAATAGTGAACAAGTGCATATACTATACAAACTAAAAGATAAACTTAAACTGTTAACTAAGTATAAAGTTAATCAATATTTAGGTATTTGTAACCATAATATAAATTCTCATAGGATCGCAAGCCAATACAGTAATAAAGTCCTTCATCGGTTGATTTATTGACATTCTTTATTGTCAGGGTTGAAGTTACAGTAATCTCTTGAATATCAGTAGTAATAGAGACTCTACTGTTGCTACTGACAAAACCATTATGAAACCAAAACACGATAGGCAAAGGAAGTCCAGAGAAGCTACAATTGGCATTAAAGGTATCTAACTGCTTCAAAGTTATACCAGTTGAAGGTGGATCAATCCCAACATAACTAAGAGGCTCTATAATGCAACATACATATAAATAAATAGCAAGTTAACTAGCCTATTTACCATTAACAATAACATTCGCAGTAGCGTTTATGACTCTCCTCTTCACTAGATCATTGACTGCTTGACAAGTATAATATCCATGTGAAGTTAATGATCCCACAACAGTGAGCATAGTAATGAGTGTATCTGATTGATTACTACTGGTATACTGATCAGTAGGTATAACTATGCCATCCTTGAACCAAGTGATATTTGGTAAAGGTACTCCACCAGATGAACAGTTTAATGTAATAGCATTATCATATCTTACTGATACATTGTGTGGTGGAGTAGCTATGAAATATGGTGGCTCTATAAGAAAAAATTACA
>NW_003557699.1:0-1238 GCF_000090795.2 Amphimedon queenslandica
GGCCACTTGCCGTTGAAACAAAGTATGCATTAAGATTAGCAAGCGTAGGATTCTTTCTATTAATTTGGAGCAGGTTTTTACAAAGGCTTCATAAATCGACAGTGTCTCTTTCTTTATCCAGTTGGTCTCATTCACTTGTTAAGGATCAGCTCTTACTCACTTTGCTTGCACACGATGAGGTTAGAGAGAGAGAGGGAGGGAGAGAATTAGACTATAATTGCTTATGATTATGATAATGCAGTGAAATTGTAAATGCAGGGCTTCCCACTGAATTTTGGCATAGAGCTCATCTGCTCATGCAGCTACTTGTCAAGTGGGTTTTAAAGTTGCTCAAAATTGGACCAAAGTCCCTGTACTAAATAGTACAGAGATTTTGGTCAAATTTGTAAGAAATGAAAAGGAAAAAATGCCCCACTTATACAATAATTTATGATGCATATACATGCTCTTATGCTGTGTAGAAAGTTTGAGCTAATTCTGATCAAATTTGGATTTTTTAATGAATTTTTAAAGTTGCTCCAAATGCCATGTACTGTATTGTAGTGCTTGTCAGCTCATGAAGCTCATGCTGTGTAGCTCACTTATAGCATGCTTTGTGGGAAACACAGTGAATGTCGATTATGATCACCATCTGTTTGTTGTTTGAGTGTGTTATGTGTATATTAGTTGTTATTGTCTTACATTAATTGTCTGTCAGACCTGGTCAGACATAATTATAATATTAACTGTTCACAATAAATAGGACTGCCAGACAGCAAGTGAACAAAGTGCTATAGATCTAGAACTCTCGGGATTCTCACCTTTTGATTGGACGCAAGACAACGGAGACGAAGATAAAGGGGACAGCGATAGTGAGGGTGTGTCGTTTTCTCCTGATCTCATGCAAGGATTATTCAGACAGTGTAATGGAGGGATTGATAGCCCAGTAGAGTTTGAATACGATCACGACAAAGCTACATTAGGTTGGTAAAAGGAAGAGATTTCTTGATCACTGTTATCAATCTTTTTGTTGCTTCTTGTTTCTACATTTTCATTCCGTCCCTCTCTCTCTCACTTCCTCTCTCCCTCTTTCTTTTTTCCCTCTCCCTCCCTCTCTCTCTCTCTCTCTCTCTCACTCTCTCCCCCCCCCTCTTTCTTTCTTTCCCTCTTTCTGCCTCCCTCGCTCTCTCTCTCTCTCTCTTCCTTTCTCTCTCTTCCTTTCTCTCTCTCTCCCTCCCTCCTTCTCTCTCTTTCTTTCT